>NW_003202749.1:0-774 GCF_000006405.1 Perkinsus marinus ATCC 50983
GTGGTCCCAGGCGCTGGCTTCAGGCGTCAGTCCGTAAGGGGGTGGGTTCGAATCCCACAGCTGTCAGTCTATATACCTGACTGGGGTTATATTAAGAATCGAGACCTTTTCAGAAGCGAGGTAGTGCAGGATCAACACCTTCTGATCGATATTGCGCCATCGCAACTCCTAGAAACCGTTCAACCCATTTTTGTCTCCTCTGGTTTGGCAGAGCGATGCGTCACCTCGGCTATGAATCTTGAAGCACTCATCGACAGTTTGGCCGAGTGGTCTAAGGCGCTGGCTTAAGGCGCCAGTCCGAAAGGGCGTGGGTTCGAACCCCACAGCTGTCAGTCTATATACCTGACTGGTCTTATATTAAGAACCCAGACCCTTTCAGAAGCGAGGTAGTGCAAGACCAAAACCTTTTGATCGATATTGTGACATCGCACCTCGCAGAATCCGTTCAATCCATTTTTTGTGTCCTCTGGTTTGGCAGAGCGATGCATCACCTTGGCTATGAATCCTGAAGCACTCATCGACAGTTTGGCCGAGTGGTCCAAGGCGCTGGCTTTAGGCGTCAGTCCGAAAGGGCGTGGGTTCGAACCCCACAGCTGTCAGTCTATATACCTGACTGGTCTTATATTGAGAACCGAGACCCTTTCAGAAGCGAGGTGGTGCAAGACCAAAACCTTTTGATCGATATTGTGACATCGCACCTCGCAGAATCCGTTCAATCCATTTTTTGTGTCCTCTGGTTTGGCAGAGCGATGCATCACCTCGGCTATGAATCTT
>NW_003201385.1:0-1087 GCF_000006405.1 Perkinsus marinus ATCC 50983
CGCATCAGTGCCACGGTCGGGTCCTGCAGTGTTTCGGCCTCTGATGTCCCCTATACCATAACTCCCATCCCCGGTTCTAACTACGAGTATTGGGTCAAACCTGACTATAGCTCTACTGATTTTAAGGTACGCCTCGCTGCTTGCCGAGATCCTTCTATTAATGCCGACTGCTTCGACAGTCTACACGTCAAATCCAACAAGGGTGTTCTCATGAGCGACATTACTATCAACGGCGGTGTAAGGGGGCCTTTGTGGAACTGCTGGTTAGCCATTGGTCCCACTCGTCCCGTGCCAGGCCTAACTACGAGGTCTCCGCCGGTCCGAACTACCACTACGTATGCGCCACCAATAAGCCACCCCGTGGGAAGCTTTTATACTTCCATGAGTGATGAGTCGGGCGGATCTCTGATATTCCATCAACAGCAGCAAACTCTTTCCATTTCTATCCGACTGGATATCTGCGTCGCGACTGCCTATAACGTTCCCTATCACGTTACTCCGATCCCTGGCTCTAATGGCCAACTCTGGATCGTCCCCGACTACAGCTCCACGAACTTCGCGACGAAGCTTGACAGCTGTAATGACACGGTTGTGAGAAGTGTCCAATTCCGACGTCTCCGTGCATCTTCGGAAGGCGGCTCGATGAATGAGGTGACGGCTTCTATGGTTGGTGGTGAAGACTGGGTTTTTGGTCTCACTGGTGCTCCCCCTCAACCCCCGGCCTACCCGACTCGATCTCCTGCTACTCCAGCACATGGGACCCACCCTGTGGGGACCTACGAGAGTAGCGAACGTTCAGACTCTGTTAGCACTATCGAGTTCTACGAGGACCTGCTTCTGATGAGTTTGACTATCAAGCTCGGTAGCTGCACTGCTTCTGTTCAGAACATTCCCTATCACATTGGCCGTGTTCGCAATCATGAGGGACACTATATCGACGACAAGCTCTACGTGGGACCCGACTTCAGCGAAACAGATTTAACGACACAAGTGGACAACTGTCGTGACTCTAATATCA
Source organism: Perkinsus marinus ATCC 50983 (assembly GCF_000006405.1). Classification (NCBI taxonomy): domain Eukaryota; phylum Perkinsozoa; order Perkinsida; family Perkinsidae; genus Perkinsus; species Perkinsus marinus. The sequence continues at coordinate 1,019 of NW_003201385.1, forward strand.
ACGGCGATACATTCCAACAGCTGTTCGTTTCCTCGGAGCAAGGCGTTCCCATGAGCGAGATTACCACCC
>NW_003213633.1:0-952 GCF_000006405.1 Perkinsus marinus ATCC 50983
CTGGACTTTGAAGAGTGTCGATCGACAACCCATCTGTTAACTTTGCAGGTGGGGTTCGGTACAGCCGGTGCGGAAATAGTGGGCAATAGTATGAAACGTGGGGATGGTGAACTGAATATCATGATGCCAGGACGATGTATATTAGGTAGGCTTATGGTATGAATCGGTAGATCTTGAAGATTGGCATCTGTAGGTATATTTGCATATGTGGGTATCAATCGACTGGCATCCCTCGCCGACAGTTATGGTCAGGACGTAACTGTTCTGGTCAACAAGGTTGCTAAGATCATCCATGGTTGTGCTAAGCATTGGTATGTTATATTTGGGCATGGCTCGTGATAGATCTATTTGATTGGATCTGGCACAATCTACACCAAAGGCGATTCATTATGCACCTCTCAGGGGTGGCGTTGCTAATCAGAATATCGATAACGGCTTCTTTCTCGTGTGGAAGCTAGATAATCAGTACGATCCTCAATCCAGCAAGGTGGACCTCAAGAACGTGAGTCTCCGACTGATACACTCGCTGCTCTTCTTATGCCACAGGAGGTGCTTCTCAAGCGATCCAAGATGGCAGACAAGGCATTCTTTTGTGGTCTGAAAATGTTATCTCAACTTGAAAGATTCTCCAGCCGTAGGAGTGGTGCCACTGAGGTGAGAGTCGCTTAGTCACTCATCCCAATTTCGCCTACACTGTCAGGGAGAGGATGCCCCGCTTCCTGCAAAGAGTCAACATTCCACGGCAACGGTGGGGTGTTGGACCGATTATGTTGCTTATTCAACTACATTGGCTAAGTGCCTCACGTTAGGTTGACCTTAGTATTGCAATCCATATGGGATGGGCGGTCGAAGGTCCCATTGGGAGTGACTTCAAAATTGATGCCAGCTATCTAGGGCCCGACGTGAGACGGACTCTAGCCCTCCAGGAGCTACCAAACTCTATGATGTACGA
>NW_003202705.1:0-1704 GCF_000006405.1 Perkinsus marinus ATCC 50983
GGATTCATCCCAAAATCGACGGTTGACCAAGAAAGTGTGAGGAAATGAGTAAAGGGTGCAAGAAACACAGACAGTTATGTGGCAGTCAAACTTTAGTTGTTGATCGTAGTGGATAGTGTATGGGGAGGCATGAGTAGTCAAGCGAGGGTCATAGGCCAGAGGCTCTGGCCCAGAGAGCACCGAGTTGACTCTCTGTGGCGGATGAGAGTATCCCATAATCTCGCTGCTACTTATGCGGAGCGAAGCATCCAGCGTTGCAAGTTTCGGAGAATTTTTCGACAGAACTTCGAGGTTGAGACTTCGGATCTCACTAGTTCTGTAGCAACGTATCATGCTTTCGCCCCACTACCCACTACTCCCAACTAACTAAATGAATGGATGTTATTGGACAACAGACATTCGACAATAGTATGGTAGAGTGTTCAGGGTAAACCAGCGAGCGAGTAAAGTTGAATGAAGGTCAATTTATTGGGCTAGGTCAACAAACGAGCGAATGGTTTGTGATGTGGTTGGGGGGTGTTTGATCGATTAATATCCAGTTACCATTTAGTTAATGGGGACTTTCCTGAACCCACCCGCCCGCATCCGGTTTAAGTTGGTTTGGGAGGCATGAGTAGTCAAGCGAGGGTCATAGGCCAGAGGCTCTGGCCCAGAGAGCACCGAGTTGACTCTCTGTGGCGGATGAGAGTATCCCATAATCTCGCTGCTACTTATGCGGAGCGAAGCATCCAGCGTTGCAAGTTTCGGAGAATTTTTCGACAGAACTTCGAGGTTGAGACTTCGGATCTCACTAGTTCTGTAGCAACGTATCATGCTTTCGCCCCACTACCCACTACTCCCAACTAACTAAATGAATGGATGTTATTGGACAACAGACATTCGACAATAGTATGGTAGAGTGTTCAGGGTAAACCAGCGAGCGAGTAAAGTTGATGTGTCGTAACGACTTTGTCATATATTGATTGTTTGTGCGCGTTGCCACCAGTTCTACGTTTCAACCTTAGACACTTCACTTGAACTGATGACTCAATATTGAGATTAATGATAAGGAACCGTCTGACGCTCAAAAGGGAGAGTGAACATGAAAATTTCATAGGCGCACTATAGGACACATCCTCGTTCGCGACTAAAATGTTCAATATCACTTAACCCATAGTCCATGGGGCCGATATGCCATAACTGCCATCACTCGCGACATAGATCTCAGTTTGATCTTAAAGAAACGCAAGCCGAACTGTATCTTTGAGAAGACCCGTGTAATGAAATGGGAACCTGCGGGCCTTCGCCGCAAAATGAACTACTATGCGAATCTTCGAAGGAGATTGCCATGAGCTTGAATATTGCCCATGACCTTGGGCAAACTCAGCCAATCGTATAGCTTGAAAGCTCAGAATGAAAAACGCGGCTACGGAGTCTTACGGAACATCCTCGAAGAGAATCGAGAAATGGGACTCAGTAAATGGTCGGATATGACTCTTTTGCCGCCTATGTAGGGCACGGAGTAGTTGTCGGGTAAGTAGGACATGGAGTAGTTGTCGGGTAAGTAGGACATGGAGTAGTTGTCGGGTAAGTAGGACATGGAGTAGTGGTAGTCGGGCATGGTGGGTATGTACTACTGGACGAAGTCGTAGTCATCTTTGTAGTGGTCGTAGTAGTACTTGTAGTTGTAGGATATGGGGTAGTCGTAGTCGGGCATGGTGGGTA
>NW_003210309.1:0-907 GCF_000006405.1 Perkinsus marinus ATCC 50983
GTCCTTAGGACGACTATCAGCCGCGGAGAAGGAGGTGCGTGGTGTCGTGATCAAAAACAGTATGAACCGGTTGGTTACTGATATCGTGATCAAGGGCTATCATTCCTACACCTTTCGCCGTGCGATTTTGACGAGTGAACACACAAGAATGACAATATTTGTCTTGAGACTGACAGTGAATATTCAAGTTTGACACACCTCCAGAATGAACATTGAAAATTGACAATACGAACTTCAGGAAAAGGTGTAGTTCACGGCTCGTGCATTAGTTCGTTCTACTTGAGTGAGGCACTAGCTAGATTCACCCCTCCACGAAAGTAGATATCACTGTCACTCAGGTAGTATCGCTGTCATCGCTACAATCAGCAGCAGCACGACTGGCAGCGACGGCACACCAACTGGAGACAGCAGAAAAGTCCTTGCGATCGGCCGAGTCGCGGCTGCAGGAGGTTTCAGCAACAGGTGAGCTATTGATAGGAGAGATCGCGCAGCTGGTTGGTGTCTATAGAACCGACGATAGGTTCGAATCTCGTCCAAGAGCGGCGGAAGGTCGATGCCGCACAGAAACGGATGATGCGGCTTGATGAGGAGGAGAAGAGCTTGCGAGACGAGAAGGATAAGTTGGTCGAGGGACACAGCACATCCCGTGTGGAGAATGAGAAATTGAAGGTTAGTAGTATGCGCGATTCCCACAAGTTCTTCCCACGTTGCATTCTTTTCGAACTTGATGATGGTTTGGAATGTGTCTCAACGTGATCGATTGTGGCCATTCCGCCCGTCCATCAGGGTAAGCTGACTTCTTTACGAGAGCGGCTCGGGCGTATTCGAGACGCTGAGAGTGAGGGGGCACGCGCCGCCGAGGAACTTCGAAAGCTTGACGAGCAGATGGATGGATGCCGCGAAGAGC
>NW_003209272.1:0-5385 GCF_000006405.1 Perkinsus marinus ATCC 50983
CACAGATGGTGTCATGACTTCGAGACTTGGAGCAGGATTGCCAGAGTGGCATCAATAGAGGCAGCTTACCGCTCCATCGCTAAGGCCATTAGGATAGGGAACTCCTCCAAGTCATCAGCAGGGTTCGTTCAAAGAGTAGAGCGCTGCCAGGAGCCTGCCGACCTGACGTTGCTGCTTATTCGCAAGCACTTCAGGTCATCCAGGGAGTAGCTCAAGTCTTACATGGAGGGAGTGAGCTTGGAGGAGATAAAGCGACTAAGAAAGCCTTTCTTAGAAAGCCTTTCCTCTCTTAGAAAGGAGCGTCGAAAGCATCGAGGGCCAGCGCCAATGTTGCCTGCTCCTACAGGGCAGTCCAACGTTGGCAAGTTTAACCGGAGGCGTGTAGTCTAATTTTCCAAGTTTTGTGTGTGTTTCTAATGAATTGCTCTCCATTTCGATATTGGGTTTTGAGAACAGGTCGTCAAGGAGTAGAGATTGTCTAAAACTGGCATGGACTCCTCGGCACTGAGGGTAAAAATGACCAAAATATTTTTTTGTCGAGTTTCAAATGCGCGACTTGGATTTATGGGTAATCGAGCATGGGGAGTTCAATGGTGAAAGAATTAGGTCGAAACTCGTCAAAATGAAAGAAAAAAGTGCCCGCCCAGTTCGCGCGTTTCTAGATGGCGCGTACTGTATGGAAAACTGGTTGAAGGATCTGTTTCTAGCCATGTATGAAAATTCGCCCAGGACCATTTTAGGCTTCTGGGTGATTTCCTGGTACCCATAGTTATCTAATCAGTGTGATAGAATGCTCTATCACTAATTAGTTCTATACAGTCTCCAATTTCCAAAGGCTCCTGAAGAGACATGAGGATCTGTAAGGAAAGCTTATCGCGGCAAGAGCACGAACATGAGTACGTGTACTTCAGAATCGGTGAGAAAAGTGTGGCCAGTTTACTGAACACGACCGAGCTGACAGGTGTGATATTCTAGAGGCACAGGTCGAACGCTTCGAGGGAGAGCGTAGCGAGAATATAATGCGAGTGACGGTGGCTGAAGAACAAGTTGCTCATCTCAGCGTATCTTAGCGTATTATTCTGTTTTCGGCGGGCTATTTTTCACAGCGAACGAAACGCATCCTGTTTACACATAAGTATGATCAGGAATTTGATGTCTTTACTCGCTGTTCCTTTCAGGAACAAGTAGTTGCCCTGACACATCAGTACGAGAGAACAACAGCTCCGAAGTTAAAGCATGACCCACTCGGAGGTTAATCCATCATGCCTACTTGAGTATAGATGTGCCTGCCGTGGAACACTGTCAGATTAGTGTTCTTTCCTACGGACTCTGGCTCTAGGACTTACGTAAATTCATCTTTTTCACGAATTCTCTCATTGTCGAGTCGACATGCCTGCTCTTAACTCTCTAGTATCCTCTCTACTATCCCCTCTTTGTGTTTGTCATTGGATTCACCAACTGCATGGATAAAGCTCGGAGTCTCGAGCTCTGGCCGACAATGTATTGGATGCGCTCGCGTCCAGCGGGTATTTCTGTAATTGCAACTCACAGGGCCCTGCACGTCCTCAGGAGTCCGTTCCGAAGGTCATGACTTTGTGGTCAAGATGCGACCGCTGTTATCATGTTGAAGTGCCCGTTATCCGTATAAACGAACGCTCATGTGTTTGATGCGTATAGTGTTCATGATCGTAGTCTAATGATGCCCATTGTGAATAGTAGAAGTATCTTACCAATGTGGATTACACATGTCCCCAGTTCCCATTCGAGATGCGGCCAGTCATTGTACTATAGCCTGTAGAGTGCTTCAATTCATCTTTACTTACCGAGATGTGTCATCCCGTGAGTGAGGAAGTATCGTCAGCTCATATGATATACCTGTTCCTGAACATTATCGTTGTTACAGTTAAGTTAATTACTACTTCTAGGCTAGACTCAAGTTCCTTCGGCACCGGTGGTGGAGTTGATCTGTCTACTTCTGGAAAGTCTCATTAGAGGCGTAGTTGCCTATATAGTTGAAATTAGAGGTATTGGTTGCAGGGAGCTATGGCATAGCTGCCCCATTTGGTAGAGTTGACTGTATTGAGGAATATCTTGGTATGGCATAGCTGCCCCATTTGGTAGAGTTGACTGTATTGAGGAATATCTTAGTATGGCATAGCTGCCCCATTTCCTTGATTTTTATTGCTTACACAAATCAATCATCCCGTCCTTATCATCCATCACTCCCTAGATTCCCCATTAGCTGTCGGACTGGTTTCAACTATAGCACTGTAATACAGTGACTGTAGCATTAATCCATATGAGGTATAAGTATTTATCTGTTAACTCACTTCAAGTGATCAACTTTTCGACGATCCCGACAATGTGGCACCGCTAACACCCCAGCCTCATATAAGAAGGTCTGTTCGCCTCTCAGTCGATCCGGATGGATTAGCGCAACAACTGGGAGGTCTCTATTGTGATGACACCGAACAGAATGGTGACACGGTGTCAACCCCGCCAACTCAGTCAGGCTCTCCTATTAAAAAGCGATGTTGTTGTTGTTCTCCTCTACATTCGTGTCACCAAAAGGGTGCCTTCGATACCCAAATTAGCGACAGTGATGAAGAAGAAGATGATGATAAAGCTGCTCTAATGTGATGTCGAGGGACCTCACTTTATTATTGCCATTTCGAATATTCAAGTACCCCGACACAGCACCGTGGACTCTTGTAAATGGTCGCCGACGCAAGTTGCATACTCGTAAGCAGGTGGGTGTTCGAGGACTCGTTATTAACGTGTTGGTTGTATTGACACTACTCTTTGGTATAACCAGCCATGGTTTGCATGCTTCACCCAAACTTCGGGAAGTCCAACTAATATCTCTTGCGATTGCCTTACTTTAGGCGCAGAATTCGTTCACATATTTTTCCTGGAGCGAAGTGGATAATTGCACTCGCAGTGCATCTCGCGTGATGCATCTGATGCTGATGAATCTGGCGACATAACCAAAGGTAGATACAGGTATCAGATGAGACTACAATTTCGGCCGACAAGGTTGGCAGGAATGCCAACAGTAATTCTCAAAAGAATCCGTGTAGGACTCTAAATACAATCAGTCGTTCAGCGCATGGACACGTGAGCGACGTTTAGCGGTGCTAAGTTAGCACTTCCGTGCCAGGCTGCCACTGCCCGCCACATACTGTCTATCTGTCCAGTTCGCACAGGTAGAACCAGAGCTGCACAGTCGGGCAACAAATGCAGCTAAGAGTAACCTAATGAATTCGATCTAAATATAACGCACAAACAACATAATACCGCTAACAGACTGGCCACGGGAGCAGGTTGATCCTCCTACCACAGTGAGTATGCGAGTGCGTGACACGGCTCACGTGCTCACGTATACGGGCACCTGAGCACGGACTGTTAAGAATGTACTCTTTCGCAGGCATTGAGTTTGAATAGATGCTCGACTAAGTAAAATCAGGCCTCTTCAGGCATTCCCTGCTATTATATTTAGTGTGGTGTTATCCCAATCGGAAATCCCTCTTTCAGGAAGACGTTACCCCAATGGCTCCACGCCATGAGGATCACGCAAGATCTTCTTCCTGCGTGCATTCATAATAGCTATCGATCAGGGGATTGGAGATCCTCGATTCAGCTTTTCCATTTCGGCTTTTATTGGTTCGAAGCATTCGAAGGTATCAGACATGTAGCTCGGTCGAACCGTAATGTAATATGATGCTACTAATATCATTATCGTTACTCCTCACAACGTCTTCCCGATACCGGTTTGGGTTGTTTGGCAGTTTCACTGACGCTTCAGACTCTACTCCCTTTTAATAATGATGAGACACCTACTGACCTGGTTGATGGCCAGCTATGTTCTGGTAGCTCTAGCTCAGCCTGCTGGCAGATATGTTCACAAAGCACTGGGCTATACATTGACCTACGTAGTCGTCGATTCGAAGGTCGGGATCGAGTTGGATGTCCCGGGCGAGGCCCCCTTCGTGGAGCCGCCGGTCTATCCCCTAAAGGGCGGTGATGATGATGTTTTCACCGTCGAGGGAGCTTATGGCTGGTATCGAGAAATCAGCCTGCGTCTCCCGGAAGCGGAAATTGTAGAAGGATCTGATCTGATCAAACTGTGGTTCCCATTCGGTTTTCGCTTAATAATTGCTCGATTCGAAGACCAACCTATCCGCTTCGACTACAGACCATCCACTTAAGGTTCATTCGCACTATCTCGACTACACATTATTTGTCAGATGTCTCATGGTCCTGATGTAGCTACGCATGTCATATTGTCCTCTATTTTCGCGGGACATACCGCCTTGTTCTGTACGATCAGCCATGTATCCCAGCTCTAAGATCAGAGACGGATCTCAGATGTTCACAATCTCCGATGCATTCTCGTTCGTACTTGACGCTATTATTCTCCCTTCGACTCGGCTGAAGACTCCGACTCCTTCTACCTATCTCATTTACTTGCTTTTTGAGAGGACGTATAACCCCTCAGGGAGAACGACTGGTATATTAGTTCAGTGGCTCAGTCGACCAGCCTATCCAGGGGGGGAACAATGTTTTTCATACCTCTTCCAACTCATTTGATTTCGTACCTCGCTTCGGTGAAGAGTACTTAGGAAGGCGACATCACCTTCCGCAGTCAGTAGTCATTTCGACGCTACGTTGTACTACAGTATCTTATCAGTGATGGTTTTGATCCGTCCGCATTCTCTCTGTGAAACAGTGAGAGTAGCTGACAGAGCTGTGATGTGAATGGGGTCCGGAAAAGTCCGGATTATACTTATATGATACAGTACTCCGTAGTCTAGTGCGTACTTGCGTTTGGAAGTATAATAGATATGGTCCAAATATGTATCATCGGGACTCTAATGGTAGTCATCGCAATTCCGAAAGGAGCAGCAATCTTCATAGATTCCTAATCAGGATATATTAGAATTTCTAATGATCATGAAGATTGGGATATGGAGTGAAAATAGGGAGTCTTTCCCGATCCCCGGTTCACAATTGACTGAATTAAACCAAGATATCATATCAGCCGATGAGCTTAGCATCTAAGCTTCTCGACTCAAGCGGAGTGTTTAGAGAACCCATTCCGAAACTCAGAACACATTCCAGTATGCAAAACACCAAAATCGCGTCCAGAGAACAGTCCCCCCCAAACACATTCTGGGAAGAGTTCCAGAATAGATTCCGAACGCATATAACGTAACTGAAGAACTACAATGAGGCGTATCCCGGTCTCTGAATACAAGACGAGTATCTATCATAGAAGGAGTCTCTTAGAGACGACAGAGCTCCTCCAGGAGTCAATTGTTCAATACACCAGACAGAGTCGTGCGGGAAGAAATGAATGCAGCGAAACAACTGCCACCAGCGGAT
>NW_003209272.1:5485-13850 GCF_000006405.1 Perkinsus marinus ATCC 50983
TTTCATCGCCGACACTCAGTGAGCCAATCCATACGTCTCACTTCGGCACCGATGAACTGGGTTGGAGCAGGGAGATGTTAAACATCAAAGTGACGTTTATTTGCATGGTGCCAGCTAAATTATGCCTGTTGGTGTTGAGTATGATACCGGCAGTTTCTCTATAAACCCGAGCTTCTCTTGCACCGACTGTGTATCCCTTCACGTTGTAAATGCAGCAAGGCGCTTGAAGATCGGCAATGTTGCTTCCCTCCCCTGGACCAGGTCCTCCATAACAACCGGCTGGATAGTCAGCAGTAACCTGGTAAGGGATATCAGGTTGTCTCTGGGCTGCTGTTTGCGTCACAATGGCAACCAAAAAGAGGCCGTAGGGGAAAGGCATTACGAATAAGACTTAACCTGAAGAGTTTGTTGATGAGAGTTCGAGGGTTGTAGTGAAGAAGGGGCAGTTCTCGAACAGCGAGAAGAAAAAAACCTCAGGTTCATGGAGGCATAATTTATGAAGCATAAACTTTATTGTATACGGGCGGACTGCATAGCTATACTTGCACGTGTACGTCTATTCTCTACGTGTACGGGCCTGAGCTGGGTGGAATGAGATCAGGGGGCACGTTTTGCGTTGAGTTCGTCGATTGGCACTCAACCTAGTCGATGCCAGTGACTCTGGCAACACAATCCCAAAGAGAAATGCAGGTATCAGATATTACTTGAATACAGCCAACGACGCTGGCGGGAGTGCCATCAGTAATCCTTGAAGGAATCCACAATCTCTTCTCGATATAATTTATTGTTGACACGTGTACACGTGAACACGCTTTGCAGTGCTAGATACACAGTGTCCATCTTTCCACTTCACACCGGTAGGGCCGTACAGTCGGACTGTCCGACTCGGACAACAAAAAAAACTAATAGTGGACGATCGGAATCGAACTACACATAGTGAATCGATATAACGCGGCTGACTAACAGGCCAACAGGAGTCACACCGTCACTAAGGGGGATACCCCAACCATAAGCGGCCGTTGATCACGATCGTGTACATTGTCAATTCGGTAATGCAGAGGTAATCTCGTCTCCTTCACGGCTCAGAGCTTATGGGTGATACTTATCCTGCCTATCAGCATTCAACTGATGCAGTTCAAACTGCCAAATACCGTAGGTCATGTGGCCCATTGACCCAAGTGTATTATAGTGTCTACTCTCAGGTGCATGTGAAGTGGGAGACTGTGGGACCGATAGTGTGGGTCTTGCAGCATTGTTATATGCGTATGTATATATGGCTTCGTCATTTCTGGCAGAAACTAGAGTCTAGTTACTAGACCTAATGCTTGGAGTTGGACACCTGTTTTGCCCAAAGCTTCAACATATGTCCTGATGACATAAGCGCGCGCCAGGGGTGGGGGACCCAGAGAGAGCGTGCCTAAAGCTTTCACGCAATCACGCAGGTGCGACCTGCCTAATCAATAGGGCTGCAAATGAAAGAGCTAAACTTAAATGAGCCGTGGAAATTGGCTGATTATCCGTGTACACATAGATCTCTATGCTAATGGGTGCCCTCCCAAGTATGGTTGAAACTGAAATTCTGTGAGGAGAGATTGGTCTCGAAATGTTCGAATTCACGTGGGGCTGCTGTACTGTCCCAATAGGGACAGCGCTACTTGTATTCTTGCTCGCCTCTTATTTTGATATCTAATATCGCCTTTTATACAGTGCGATCTAACGGCCTCATTCGAGTCGAAACGGTTGCTCTATACGTCCTGCTGATTTTTGCTTTGAACAAAAAAAGAGATTAAATAGAAAGGACTTTTGGATCTAAGGATTCAAGTAGAACCTCTACATATTCTGTACTTCGAGCTCGTCTAACCACTCGCTCGTGTACTCGCCCGCAGTTTGCACTAGTATCGCTCTATCTAGTTGTGTTACAGGAGCTGCACGGGATGCTACTTGGATCAGGAACGAAATTAATAATTTCGTTCCGGATCCAAGCAGCATGATGCTATGATAATTTGAAATTATCTACTCGTCGAGTAGATAATTTCAAATTATCTACTCGTGATCGCCCAATGTTATCTCATGATTCTATAGCTTCAACCCCTCCTTCACCATCGTCTAAAAACGCAGCTGCACTACTTGGAACCACATCTACGTCGAGACCACTACTGGTTTCTTCTAGGTCGCCCCTAAGTTGTCCCGTACACTGCGTGAATATGGCGCGTGCTAAGGTGTCGTGAGAGCAGTTTTACGGGAGATAGGAGATTGATTCGACGAATCGGGTTCTGAGATCTTCGCCTATTAGTGGTACAGTAATGCATGGGCATGACGTGTTCCATATTATATGCGAACTCGCGCTCTGGTGTAATGAATTTTAGATTATTGTATCCAACTGGTTTCTTTGGTTGCACCAGCTTCATTTAGCAAGAGCATCTATCTCATGTTGGAGACTCCGCTCCAACGCTCCAACGCTCCACCGTGGAGTGTTGTAGATGGCCTCTGTTCGATATATGGCTTAAGTCTTATAACTCTATTGGTGTTGCTCAGTTCATACTGATCGTGTTTGCAATGTGGAAAATGATGCATAAGGAGGTGGTAATATATGGGCAGTGATATACGGACGATATTATGCTACGCAAGCAGACTATTGACATAGTGCGATACATCGTTACTGAATATTCTCGAGAAGTTTGAGTCATACAATTCTTGTGACGGATTCTACACTTGTGCGGATAAATTGAACCCATAAATGCCCGGTTTTCGTTGGAGCCAGATGGCTCGCGAAAACCGCCCCCTTTCCCCCTCACTAAAATAACTTTCAGGCGTAGATCCGCGACTCGCGGACCGCGAACATTCGTCATTGGAATCTTTCCTGCCACGTGCTAGAGTTGCTTTAAGGTTTAATATAGTGTATCTGATGGGACATACCGTATGTGAACTGATCACTGATGAGGAACTGAAATTTCCCGACTGAGGCCGATCCCCTTATTCTTCTGGCAGCAGGTCTACTTGATGCTCAGAATCGGGAATTCGAAAGTTGCACGTTCGACATGAGCCGAGACTGGCATCGGTGGGCCACTAATATCGACGCTGGTGCACACCACGTGGGATTTGCTCACGCAGGTGACACAGCATAGATGTCTCGGTTCGTGTGTGAAGAAACGCCCTATAACATATCCAACGGTCCATTTGGATGGTATACGCATCAACTTTGTATTTATCAAAGTATAATCAAAAGTAGCGTACTTGTGTATATACTAGAGTAAGTCTATGTCGAGTTACTCTTGGACTACAACAACATGCGAATCAGATACAGCCCAGTGGTAGTTCGACAAGTTGTCGACGACAACGTAGTCTCATCGCAATAGCTATTATAATACTCATTGTGGGTCTACAGTTGACGGAGTTTTTCGTACTTATTTATAATAAGAATAGCGAGGAAGGTGTTGAGACTTTTGGGTCTGGCGGCAGTTTTTCATGACACATAGCGCTATAATGATCGGTAACTCTCGAGTGGCCTTCAAGATGAAGAAGAAATCTTCGTTTCTGTCGATGTTCATATCCTCGAATAGCTGATCAAGTCTTATCAGTGTTGTATTATATATATGTTTGCTTTCTTCGGATAGGATCAGCGGTCTCCTCGGTGATTATAGTAGATCACTTGCGAAGAATTGTACAGAGACCAACAAAATGTTACCCAAAATTCCCATCGAAATTTTCATATTGTCATATGTACATATTTCCCCACATAGAGCCTGATCACATCCTTCCTCTCAGTAAATGTATGATACTTGACAAAAAGGACACTATAGCGGTTTTTGAGTTTTCTTCGCGCGACCTGGTTTTCTTTATTATTATCTTTTTTTTACACCTCTCGAACATCTGGTTCGTTTTTGGAACCATGAAAACACTAGTGAAAAACATACTTTACGACTGCTGCATACCACCGCGAATGTCGCGTTTTTCACTGAGTTTTTTTGCCACTCCACGTAAAAGGGATGAAACTCTACTGATTTATTATTCAGATTCAGGGCCGTGCTTTAGCGTTGGCCGCCTACGAGTCAGAAAACTTCCCGAGGAGGGTTGTTGGTTGCTCTCACATTAGCATGTAGGTTATTTATCGCGTGTTTTGATATGTGATTTTTCTTCAGTGTGCCTCCTGTTCAACGCGGAATCGGCCGAAGACTGTCACCACAACGGACCTGTGCCGAGCTGCTGCGTGTAAGACGATTTTTGTATATTTTTATGTCATGCATATCGATACGTTTTTGACTGTTCGTGGAGGACCTTGCTGAGATTTTTGCTATGTCCTTCCAAGCACACTATGGGGTTTTCGTTTTTCCAATTATTTAATCTGTGGAGATGGTTGTTGTAGTCGGTTGGTGTATAGTGCTCGTCAATTTGATATCAAAATGTCAATAATTTTTTTTGGTATTTTTCGGGGTTAGTAAAAATCGATCTCAGACTATATGAACATTTGTATTGTGATAATAGTAACCTTTCGGGACTATGATAGCGACGAGTTACTCACTATCATTAATATCAGTATAGAAAACGCATACTCTTTGCATTTTCATATCATTGGTATTTTTATCTGCAGAGTTTCCGGTGATGAGCTCCAGGTAGGCGAATTCGATAGTCGTATATTGAAGCTAGCTTCAAAGGACTATAAATTCCTGTGTAGATATCCGTGGTTTCCAGATGTGAATGAAGCCTGCTGCGCCCGGGTGCTCGGGCACGTGCAGTTCAGAAGGCGAGTGCGTGAATATAATTGAGTAAGTGCGGTCATCTGTTTTTGGAAATTTCTGACTCAGCCGAACGGAGAACGGCTCGTCTTCGGGCATCATTTCGGTGTCTTATGATTATAAGCATTCGAAAGAACTAGTTTTCCAAGTAAGAAAATTACAACCGATTTTTTTCCTATCCGCGTTGTTTTTCAGACTGTTCGATTAAGTAATACAGTCACCGAGACCACAGTTCACGAAAAAGTATATTCTGAGGCCTCGCCGCCTTCTGTGCTAGTTTGTGTGGAAAAATCGGGCCCGATCGGAGGCAAATATTTGAAAGCTGGTTGCTCTGAGATGTTCGACGTGGCGATTTCGGAAGGAGCTGTTCTGCAGGGTTGTAGTTTTGGTTTCAGTTCGAAAGGCGCGACGTGTTTTGTGAGAGTGTATGCGCGTAATTGCACTCATGTGGAATCGTATGCTACGGAGATCTACCCTTTGTTGAAGAAGGTTCTGAGAAAAATGGTGAAGAAAGCGGAGAAATTGGTGACACCAATTTGGTGACGAAAAAACAGTACAGTAGATTTTACGAACCAGGATGCGCATAAGTCGTCGTCGTAGCTTGCGGCGAAGAAAAGTAATCGAGGTTCCCTCGTCACTGAGATAGTTCAGCAGGAGCGGTTCTCTGTCGCTGCTGAAGAAAACAGCAAAGAATTGGCGGCTATTTTAGCAGGCAACAAGGGTCTGTCTGTTGACAAATACGAAATATGATATTTTCAGATGAAGACATACGTGCACACTTATACATCAGAATTGTGTATTTTTCAATATTTATTAGAAGTATCCTTATTGTATCAAGTACGCATAGTTATTAAGGAAAAAGGAGAAAAGGAGGGGAAAAAGGAAAAGAAAAAAGGGAAAGGAGAGAATCGTCAAGTCGGGCTTAGAACAAGTGTGAAGCCCAAAATCGATGGGGAAAGTTTGTCAACCACAAACCATTCTTCATGTTGCTTCAGGACGTTATTATTCAACCGATTCCGAGTTGAGGCTTACAACAAAATTTCTCACCAGAATAAAAAGAGTTCCATTACTCATCTCAAACATATGTATAGCGTCATATATCATCATAACCATGCCGCGTTTTATGCCGACGGGTCTTCAGAGAAACGTACGAGCATCTGAAAGGGAGACATAAAAGATATTTAGAGAGCGTGGTATCACTCATTTGAGATGAGCTATCTCAAACGTATATATAGCTTCGCATATCGCTATGATAATAATGCATAAGTATCTGAGGGCGAAACACGAGATGAACTCAGGCTTATAGATGGGCAGCGTAAGGTTTTCTACGGTTTACGTTACGGCGGGCATAACTTAAGCAGCTTACGGTTACGGAGAGGCCTGACGACTTTACGGTTGGTGCTGAACTGCTTTTTTAGAATTGTAATGCCTTCTTCCGTAGCTCAAATAGCTGTTAAACTCATTTTTCGTGGCTCGGATTCAACCGAACCGCTGAGAGAGTAACATTCGGGTCGCATTTGCCACTCGTATTCTTTGCAAATTCCGTGCGTCTTACTCCCAGGCTGGCCCGGAACTGCCAGGCCGGCCTTATCTACGGATTCGCATTCACGTGAAGTAGATTTAGGCGACATGAATGATCAATCCTCGTTTCGTCCTCTGCATCTCCGTAAGACCCGTTACGGCGCCGTAATTTTACGGTACGGCCCGTACCGTACGGGACTTGCGTAACGGTCCGTAACGTGATTCTGCCCATCTATGCTCAGGCTTGACCTAACCTGGCGGGTAGCCTATCGAGGAGGCTACTCGATAGGAAATCTAAGAACTACGTTGCCTCGTCTAAGGGTTTCGGCTAAGCCCTGAAACTCGAACTAAGTTGTTCATCCATCCAGTCAAGTGGATTGTGTTAATGCTTACACCCATGCAATGAGTATCTACCTACCAAGCTCTAATTTTGTGTTGATCATGGCTAAGGAACAGATGAAGGTCGGTACTGTTGTTTTGCTGCCGATCATGCAATAGTTTCATAGCGTCTGTTTGTTACCATCTCAATCACTAGCTTTTAGCTAGCGAATCTGTCAAGTCGGGTATGTGCTACAGCAGAGAGCATTGATACGCAACGGATGTCCAAAATATATTGTAGCGACGTGGAATTTCCACGTCGCTACGGGATATCTTCTACGGTGGAAACCTGGGTCACGAAGGTTGAAGTCCCCAAATAGATATGTGCACGATCAGATGTTTCGATCGATCGAGTCTCATCGTAAGAAGCCGAGTTGATACTGTGAGTGACACTCACTAAGTGTCCCCCATATATGAACGCAGCAACATCCACAGGATTGAAGGATATGGAAGCGTATCATATTGGTCTTGTTCAATACCATAATCAGCCACTACATAATCATTGACAGCCCAGCAATAGTAGACCATGAGCCCAGCGGAATCTTCACTCTTTGGCGCTCCTCGAGTTAAAATGTACTCGTGAACAAGCTAAATACCGCACTGAGTGATGCGCAGACCTGCATCCCGATGAAGAATAGAAAGCAGGAGTCCGCAAACCATATTGCCGCCATATTAAAGAAGGATATGAATAACGCGAAAAAGTAAATAGATTAATGGTGTCGTCAAAAGTCTTCGTATCATCCAAGAAATATGAACGGTGCGTGAAGCATCAGAATTGTGGTAGAGAAACTATCCCCACCCACTTCACCGCACCGCCTAAGCATAGAAAGATGATGCTGCATAGACTCACACAGTGTGAATCACCCTATAATATTGTCCAGCAAATAACCGCGGATAGCATACTTGTCGTAATATTTGATTTTTTGAGTCAAATCATCGAAGAAGTATTCCAACTTGAAACCCCAACCATCTTTTCTCTTCTCCATGTAAAGGTCTGTTGTTGAAAAGAAATTGACCTCTTCTGCATTGGTGGCGGGCTTGTGAGTAGCAGTTAAGAACAGGCCGGATGAGGTAGCCATACCTTTTAGAGTATCTACCCCCCAAATATGGACAACACTCCCCTTGTTAGGAATAAAACCACCCTCAATAATTGGAGTGTAGACCATCATTCCAGTGCCATAAGAGCGTTTCACGTTGCCCCCGCCTATGGACAAGTAGAATTCTCGCTTTTCATCGCCGACACTCAGGTGAGCCAATCCATACGTCTCAACTTCGGCACCGATGAACTTGGGTTGGAGCAGGGAGATGTTAAACATCAAAGTGACGTTTATTTGCATGGTGCCAGCTAAATTATGCCTGTTGGTGTTGAGTATGATACCGGCAGTTTCTCTATAAACCCGAGCTTCTCTTGCACCGACTGTGTATCCCTTCACGTTGTAAATGCAGCAAGGCGCTTGAAGCTCGGCAATGTTGCTTCCATCCCCTGGACCAGGGCCTCCATAACAACCGGCTGGATAGTCAGCGGTAATTTGGTAAGGGATGTCAGGTTGTCTCTGGGCTGCTGTTTGCGTCACAATGGCAACCAAGAAGAGGCCGTAGGGGAAAGGCATTACGAATAAGACTTAACCTGAAGAGTTTGTTGATGAGAGTCCAAGGGTTGTAGGGAGGAAGGAGGCAGTTCTCGAACAGCGAGAAGAAAAAACCTCTGGTTCATGGAGGCGGTGACACCCTCT
>NW_003209272.1:13950-21147 GCF_000006405.1 Perkinsus marinus ATCC 50983
GATCGATATAACGCAGCTGACTAACAGGCCAACAGGAGCCACACCGTGCGGCCGTGGATCACGATCGTGTACACTGTACATTGTCGATTTGGTAATGCGGAGGTAATCTCGTGTCCTTCACGGCTCTGAGAGCTTATAGGTGATAGGTAATCCCGCCTATCAGCATCTAGCTGATCCAATCCAAACTGCTCAATAGCGTAGTATAGATGAGCAGCGTAGCGTTTTTTACGGTTCACGTTACGGCGTGTGTAACGTAAGCAGTTTACGCTTACGGAAAGGTCTTACGACTCTACGATTGGTGCTGAACTGCTTTTTCAGGATTGTGGCAGAGAGATTCACTGTAATGCACGTGAGTCATTGCGTCAAGAATCGCAAGTCATTGCAAACTACAGTTTGCGCTGTTATTAGAGAATAAGGGCGGGTATCGCCCGTTGCCGAAATCGCTTAGAAAAAGCCACCAAAAGCCCCTGATTCACCTAGGACTGATACTATCAGTCTGATAGAGCCGTACAGCAAATTTTCCTTGACTTGACCCAGTGTCAATAAGGGTAATAGAGTGTTCATCGAAGCCACTGGAGCTGAAATGAAACAAGAGGTGGTGAAAGACAGTCAGTTATCGGCTCCCCTGATGCACTAGGCCTGGTAGTCATGGGAAACTTCTTCTCATCGAGCAATTGTGGAGCAATAGAAATTCTCGGCTAATACGCGCCAGCATGAACAATCGAAGCAGCAGATGGATTCTACGACTAGACCTTCAACTGAGTCCGTTGAACTGAGCAGGCCGCTACCTGGTGGTTGGCATTTTCTCTGCTCATTGGACAGTTTCCAAGAAAGACCTACTACCAGTAGCATAAAAACATCCTCAATCCCGAACAAAGTCTTTGATCGTTCACTATTGATTAGGTTACGTAGGTGAGCTAGATACATCACGAAACACATCATAACTACGCAATATCGAAACACTCCTAGGCCGAAATATCAAATTCTAATTCATCAAATCAAACCTTCATCCCCTTTGAAACTACGCTTAACATACATTGACAGCACGCCTTGAGAATGCACCAAAACGCTTGTTCGAATCTTTCAAAATCATTATCATTGCAAAGATCAACCATGACTGCTCGACGAGCGTAGAGCTCAAGTAGTTGAAGCATTTCTTGCTCCAACATAACTGAGGAGACTATGTCCCCGGGAGCAAGTTCGGGTTTCTATGTATGGGCATTGAGCGGTTCTCCGCGACCGAAGTCTCGAGATCTGTGAGGAACCGCCATAGCATCGCATCCGTAGTAAGCATTGCGAACGTTCAGTGGACTACCCTCGCGTGATGGTCAGACTTCCTGGGTCACGCCGTGGTCCAGAGAGTATTCCGGAGGATCGATTAAAATGATAGTTTATGACTTCGTGCTCAGCAAATACTATCACATCAGAAATCAGAAATACAGAAAATACGTAATCGATCACAAGAGTATTCCCAAAAACTATTTTGGAACCGCGAATCGGCGCCGCCGGTCAATATGACTTCTCAGTAGTCACTACTGAAACGGTGTCAGAAACTGTTTCTGAGAAACAGCAGACTGAAGGCAGAGAAGCGCACTCCGGCGAAAACGATCCAATGAGAGAACTTCCAGTTAGAGGCTCGTTAGACTGGGTGAGTCTTCTATCCGCAGCTCATAGAACGGACAATACGCTTAAATTAACCATGGATCCGAGGTGAGAGCGAAGTTAGGCTTCTAAAATGAACTCCTCTTGTGCTGGCCTAGGTCTCCTGAGTGATCGACCCCTTCCTTGGCAGAAGATTCGTCAAAATAAGAGATTCCGGAGCTGATGTGCGATTCCTTGTCAAGTTGTCAGGTGCGGCACCTGAGGTGCCAACTGCGCCTCATCAGTGAGGAGTCCTCACGTGAGATGATTTCATCAGGGCACTTTTGATCCGTAGCTTACGGTCCTTACGGACCTTAACGCCAAGCATCTACGGACTCTGGGAGAGGTACCTTGTGGCACCCCACGCTCTCCACCTTGACTTCTTCGTCCTTCGTTTCACTCGAATTCACAGCTCAATGTGGATTTTCCGTGGGTTACACGACTCGATGCTCCTTGACCATTTCTGGTGAGTTGGGTTCTCTTAGAGAACCTATTGTGTTACATCTTCACAGGCTAGTGTGTGCTCAACCTTTGTTGGGCTGCTACGTATGCTATCCAAAATAAATCGCAATTGAACGGCTAGAGCCAAAGAAATGGGGTGAAAATTTATCTATATACCGTAGCAATTTGCTACTAGCAAATGCCGGTTTGATCTCAACGCGCGGCCGTGCCCCCCGCTGAGCGGGGCCCGATCCAGCACGCAATTTGTGGGTGATGGATTGAGTTTTTTTTCGTAAAACCGGCCGACTACCACCCTGAATCAGAGTCCCTGATCAGAGCCGTGGTCACTGTATTACCTCGATTCTACTCAGCTGCCTTACTGGCCTGTACTCGCATGCCATTAAGTATAGCTGTGCACTTTAGCCGTATACAGGAAGGTTTATAATGTTGGTCGCCGCTGGTTAGATCGCCGCTAGGAGCACTAGGATGAGGCGAGAAGGTACGAGCGCGCTTGGTTCGGGTTCTACTAGCAATTCCAGAAATGAAGGGAATGTACTAAGATTGCAGAAGATAGAGAGTATAGTAAGGTAGGACAAGATGAATAGAGAGTAGTAATGTTGCACGTACTCAAGACCAATAAATACGCAGGTACGCAAGCACAACTGGCGCCAGCCAGCAGATGCGTGTGCGTGCCTCACAGAAGCAACAAGCATCAGGATTTTATACTTAAATCCCTGTGTTCAGCACAATGTGTTGTAACATGGACGGAGCACACGGTATTCTACGGAATTTTGCTTACTGCTCGTGAATGTTCTTCTCTCTCGAGCAACACAGCTGAGATGCTTCGCATTGACATATCTGCGCTACGTCGGTCATACGCGTAATCTTAGCGGTGATGATGCCGCGGGCGTGCCGTTGACGTGAAGAGGAACGTGTATCCGTTCGACTGCGTCACAATCGATGAATTCCCATCAACAAACTCTTCAGGTTAAATCTCATTCGTGATGCCTCTTGCTTACGGCTCCCTCTTGCTTGCCACTGTGATGGAAGCAGCCCTAGGACTACCTGATATCCCTTTCCAGATTACTGCTGACTATCCACCGGGTTGTTATGGAGGTCCTGGTCCAGGGGAGGGAAGCAACATCACCGATATGCTAGCGCCTTCCTGCATTTACAACATGAAGGGATATGCAATCGATGGAGTCCATAGAGAGGTTGCCGGCATCATACTTAACAATAACATGCGTGGGCGTTATGGCAGCTTGCATATGAACCTGAATCTGTCCACCCTGCCTGGTACCGTGAAGCATAATGTCATAGTGGGAACGTATGGTTGGGCTCATCTGAGTGTTGGTGATGAAACCAGAGACTTCTGGTGGAACCCAAGCCCAGGTGAGAATATCTACGGCCCAAAGCCTGTTGAAGTGTTTGCCAAAGTTGCAACTATCGACTCTGGTACTCTCCCTAATAACGTGAGCACTTGGAGCTCGTGGGATAGTCTAACTGGTACAGCGCACAGCGACGGGTTAAACCTAATATGTACTCACAAATGCTCCTCCAATGTACCCAATTCTGAGTTTTACACCGGACAAGAAATCCTCATAAAAAGGGTGGAAGGTGGCTGGAACTACTTGGTTACGTACAACTTTCGCGACAATTCACGTCAGCTAGAAGATTACAACAAGTATGTGATCAGCGGCAACCTGCAGGACGTGAATATAATCTGAATCTACACAGCTTCATGATTCTATGCCTAGCCAACGTGGCGAAGTCTGGCTCGAGTCCCCTGCTCCGATGCTGTTGTCTCACGCACCGTACATATGTCTTGGAAAATTCGAGGATTTCGGGTAGCTTTCACTACAACATCCATCTGCTTATCATTTATTTTCATTTTTCCATATCTCTGCCCAATATTGCGTGAATGCGGTGCGCAGGAGCCTGCTTTTTATCGCTTATCTGTATGCAGGTCTGCGCGTTGCTGTGCGCTGTCCAACTTTTTAACAAGCACACTCTTGCAAACCGCATTGGAGCTCGAGGAGCCCTAGCTGGGCTCATCACCTTTTCAATGATCATTGAGTGGCGGGTTATTGGATTGAACAAGAGAAATATGGTATGTTTTCTTTCCCTTGAACACTGTCGATGTTGTTGCGTTCAGGTATGGAGGACACTTCCTAGACCATCTCAGATTTCCACGACTTTTCACGATTTTCACGACGATAAGAGATGCTATGCTCGTCTACACGTAGATTGCGTAGTGTAGAATGGCGCAAATAGTGGCCTAGGACGCGCTCGTCGGTACAACTGCTTACTTTCAGCTGTGCTCTCGATCTGGATCATACTTCATACTGTTGCGAATTCTCTGCTGGTTTCAACTGTGGTGTTGTAATGATCAATGGCACCTGGCCTGATGATGGAGTCTCTCGATATAGCTCAACACGAGCTTCCCAAACCTCATTCACTGAACCATATCATCGTGCACTGGTCCGTTCGGAAACGTTGGCGACGAGTATCCCGGATATTTGTGCTCTCGGTTTCGGGCTAGATTTTAAGAATGTTCTGGCTCTGCTCGGATCAGCATTTCAATTTAAAAGAGAGAGAAGTATCGATTACAGGTCTCCAGCATTCTTCAATCGAACATAGTAGAGACTAAAGATTTGGATAAGTAAGCCGGGAAGCTATCTTGGTGTGCCCAATTGACTCGCCATTAGCGTCCCAAGCTCGGTGCATTATATGCATTGACCGCTGCCGCTGACCGTCCTAAACCAGGAAAACCTCTTTAAGAGGTTTTCCTTAAAGTTTCCGTCTAAGTTTGACGTATTCGCCTTTTTGCATCTGCTTAAGATTTTCTTGAGTCGATATCGGAGGCTCTGGCCAAGCCATGTTCCGTACCCCTTTTTGGTTCGAAGGAGGATGTATGGTATCTGATATCGGATGCTTGCACGTACGGCTTCGGAGGATTCTCCACTGATGGCACTAAGCATTATTGGTATAATATCGACCCTTGTGACGAGCCTCTACTGTGGGAATAAATTCTCAAGGCACATCCAGATGTTGAAGGATCCGCTTATCCCGGTTTGGAGGAGTCTGAGATCTGTTATCTGGAGCTGTGTGCAGCTGTTTTGGGTTTGATTGGGATCGAGAAGACGCCCAGTGTTCGACTCAAGAACTATAGCATATTTCAGTTTCAGTTTTCTGTGATAAAACAGAAACGGTTTCGGGTCTTGCTTCTTGGTCTCCAAAGACACAAGCTTTGAGAACGCCTTTGAGTTGGGTTCCTCACTGGTCTTCACGTTTATGCTTTCAACATATGCCTGGACGTCTCAATAGCCTTGCAGATTTCATCAGTCGTCGTTCCAGATCGGAGACCATACCAACCGCTGCTGCTGAGTAGCGTCGGGTCGCAGTAACGCCTCAGGTATGACTCTGGTTTGAGCATCTCTCTGGTCGGCATATGCTTCTGAAGTTATGTAAACAGATAGTGTTGTCAATCTCTTGGAACAGGCTTTTTGTCACGTTTTCCTAACGCCTTCTTCTCCGAGACATGCCTCGGGATCTGTCAAAGGTTCGATCGTACCTTGAGAGTTTCTACAATCTGCTGAATAGAAGCAGGAAAGTTTGGAGTTTCTGTCACAGTCTCTGAAGGATTCTACATTTCAACAATACCGAACACCTGCGAGCTACTACGAAGGCGGATTCGGTCTTATATGTGCGATGATTCGTGTCACAGTCAACAACCTTATTGCTTTCATCAGAACTTTCACGGCCTCAGCAGAGATTCAATCATCTACTATCCGTAAATATACTTGCGGCGTGCGATCGACTGCCCAGGTTCGCCTTGGACAAGTGTTTTCTCGTGAAGAGAGCCAAATCTTTGATAGGGCTCTGCGAAGTGCGGACAATGCACTGAGCTCTCTAGAACGTCCAATGAAGAGGGCGGTAGTGCTCCCGAGCGAGTGTCTGAAAGCGTTAGCCCATATGCCTCTGCAATTCGCGAGCTCAGAAGATCAGACCAGATCAGCAGCTTTATTGGGCAGTACTTTGATGCTCCGGTTAAAACAGGTGGCAGCACGTCTCCGTGTGGCAGACGTGAGTTGGGGAAAACACCCGAGGGTACTCTAGCTCTTCTCGATTTCTACAACACCAAAGCTTCCTTCCATGAGGAACGTGAATTTCTATGCTCAGCGGGCTGTTCATGCAACAAGGTGCACTGTGTGGCTCACAATATCACTAAGATGCCGCGAACAGCTACTTCAACGAGCCAAAGGGTATTTTCTGAATGAAGTACGAAATAACTCGCCAAGGAGTTTCCGCAATAAGTCTTCGAGTGGAAACGGGATGAAGCTACGATGCACAATGACCGTGCCACAGTCTACGTCGCTGGGGTGTGTTAAGTCTGTTCGGGTTGAGCTCTCACCAAATCAAAGCTGGGGTAATTGGTGTTCATCGGCCTTCGTGAAGAAGAAGTGTCGGAGCCATGTTGAGCAAATTCTGGAAGCTGCATGACTCCTGGACGCATGGTGTGTTTCTTAGACTTTGTGGTAGTGCTTTCTCAATTGGCCTTCCGTTGAGTTCATTCTCGAACGATAACCTAGCTGTCGGAGCTTGTAATGTTAACTTGGTGTGAGTGACTCTCATTGATGAGGATGTTACGTCGAAGAATGTTCCTAGTGGAAAGAGTCTTCTGAAAGTTCTGTCGAATAATCGGACATGTCTCCTCCCTGCGACAGTGAGGATCTCGTTTCAAGTAGGTGACGCATCGTTGTTTGTGTGATCGAGTTTGGGGGACACTAACATATGTCAGGAAACATGGGCCAAGGTAAGACCCGGCGAGGGTTCGGGCTTTGGGTTCACAGTATTTGGTCCTCTCACACACTCCCAACCAACTGTCTGACGAACAGAAGTCACTCGAATTGAGAAAATGACCATGTAGTCCGAGGGCACTGCTGCCCCTATCCACTGAGTTGATTCGTGAATAATGTAGTCCGGAGGCATAGCTACCCTTATTGACCGAGTAAATGTCTGTATGATAGAGGCTATACCTTATAGCCTGCTCACGTTAACTCAGCAGATCGACTGCAGCACGAATTTCATTTCCAGGCAGATCCGATTACCCTG
>NW_003206084.1:0-1912 GCF_000006405.1 Perkinsus marinus ATCC 50983
TTGGCTTCGGCCGCTGAGGCACCGATCCTTGGGATGCAGCTTCAACCTAACCGATCGATGCGCTTGGTGATGGTTGGGGTCGATGGTTAGCAGTCTTGTGAAACAAGTCCACGATTGAAGAGGATAGACCACCATCAGAATGTACAGGAGGCTGAGGAGGTTCGTCATCAGGGGACACCGGTGCGCGGGACTTGAGTGTCACATCCTGACTGGTAATATCCACCCGCTGACGCTTCCCCGGGCAGTGCGAAGAAAGATCGCCTCCAACTTGAGTGGAGCTGTTCTGGCTAGGCTCCAAATCGTCACCGTGGCCGAACTCCTGCTCTGCACTACCGTCATCATCATCATCGGAGTTGATGTCGACATCGTCGTTATTGCACTGAGCAGCGTGCTTGACTGCTCCCCTGACGACTCCACGGGCGAGCTTGAACCATTAATAGAGATCAGGTTCGTCAACCGGACGGCCGCAAAGAATTTTCAGCCTGGCGTCAAGCGCAACATATTCAGGCTTTCGATACCATGCATCACCGCGATCATACACGACAGCGTCAGCATATACTCCGCTGATGATCCGCCTTACCGCATCCACCCAGACCCATAGGTGGAGTTACTTCAACTCCAACTAGTGCTGAGCGTCTGTTACACATGACTCTAGTGGAGGCAAGTAGATTTTGTGGTTCTGTTACCTAATTCGGACTTGTATCTTATTTCAGGACTTGAACTGTGATTGAAATGAGACCTGGGCATTAAGAGGAATTTAGGGCGAACGAGGTTCTTTTTGTGTTTTTTGGGCGTGCGCCAAATTGTTCGTCCTGTTGAGTGTTCGTGCCAACGATTAGGCACCCAGAACCGGAACGCACTACCAGGTACTTATCACCCTACTAATGTACGTCGTCTTCGTCATTGCTTGTACTATAACCAGGAGAAATTCCTGGCATAGATGGATAACATTGGATTCGTTCGGTAAACCCACGTCACTATGGTCATGTCACGGTGACTTTGTCACCAGCACAATTACATGGCGTTAGAGAACTACTTGCCGCCGAATGATTCGCCTTCTGTATCTCATATAGAGCTTCATAGAATTATTTATACACACAACTATGGGATTGGTAAGCTGATTGAAATGTGTAGATCTTTATCGGGCGGTTAAACACTTAATCTACCTGAAGAGATGGTGAGTACAATAGAGAGTGTGCATAATGGGTGTTCGTTCTCGATCCGTATTATCTTTCTCTTTCTGCTGTGGCATGCTCGGACTTGATTTGGTAGGAGTATATAATTTCGCGGTTGTGTTGACGTTGATTGATACCTAGTTCGCATATGATGATCAGTTTTTTTACCACTTTCCTCGTGGGATATCTTCTTTACTTCTGAGGTAACTATGGCTTTTTGTGGGAAGACTACTCTGTACATCCTGGGCCTTCTGATATTCGGCTCCCTCAACACTATGTGTACTAAGCTGCAGTTCGAAATGACTTCGGTCGGTATCAATGGAGATGTGAAGCACTTTATGAAGCCCTGGTTCGGAACATTAACCATGTTCATGGGTATGGTTATCGTTCTAGTAATCCACTTTATTGACGTCTTGATTGATCGTATGAGAGCTAGAGGTCACCGTGGTGAAGCTTATGAAGCCTTGTTGGAGCAGCCACATCAACAGCGGCAGAACTCTGGTGGGAAGGATGTTCCTAGCTTTTGGAGAGCTGGTTTATTGATATTGGCCCCTGCTGCTTTTGATTTGATCGCCACGACTATGTCCTTTGTGGGATTGTTGTATAATTCGGCATCTGTATGGCAGATGTTGAGAGGGTCTATGATCATTTTTTCCGCTATCTTTTCCGTTCTTTTCCTTGGTAGGAAACTACACGGCTATCATTGGTTCGGAGTCTTCATGTGTGTGGTCGCCATT
>NW_003206203.1:0-852 GCF_000006405.1 Perkinsus marinus ATCC 50983
TCAGAGAGTTTCTGCATCATGATGCATCTATGATGCTGTTCATCCTCCGGTTAACGTTGGGACCTAAAATTTGGTCACTTTAGGGAACCGTCTCCATTGTCCGGAATTTCAATTCTGTTATACAGGACGACTTAGTATTAGATTAATACGAGTATTAGATGAACGTAGGGGATCTAGGGTGTGGGCTTGTTGCAAATAATGGTGTAGCGTCGTTAGACGAAGGTTTAGAGAGGGTGAAATCTGTTAAAATCACGAGAGAGAGCAAAGCGAGTAGAAAATTTCGTCCCCGATCTAAGTAGCGTTCCGTATGGTTTGTAACATGAGTTGATTCTACTCGGTAGAAGGGGCAATCGGATACAATAGATGATATGATACGAGGATCAGATGATGAGCTGGATGATCCAGCTCATCATCTGATCTAGCCTGGATCCCCATTTCAAACCCCGTGTGATCTGGTTTTTGCTCGAAGGACAAAATATATTCGAAATTTGTTGGCCATGTCGGAAGGCTCTGTCGCCGTCGTAGCCATGAGATTACTGCCATCACCTCAAGGATATATTGGGTTGGTGCCACAAACTTTGTGGATACAAGGCATTATGGTGCGTTTCACGTTTAATGCGAAGCTCCTGCTACTCGATCATGAGGGCAGTCTTGGAAGGATGCAATGAAGTTCGGGCACAAAGGAGTCAGTGGAACTGTGAGTTTACCCATGGTCAACGTTCGCGATCACTCGAGACGGTACACTGGCTGTACTATAGTTGCTGAGGAGCCGCTCCTGATATCTTACACGTCAGCAGCGAGGACGCTGGGGTGACGAGACTGACACGACCTGGACGAAAAGCTCGGGTGGAA
>NW_003214754.1:0-1034 GCF_000006405.1 Perkinsus marinus ATCC 50983
ACGCGATTCTTCTCTTCACGCATTACGTCAAATCTATTGATAAATGCAGAGAAGTGTTTGAATCACGCGTTCAGTCTGGTCGCGAGATTATTATATATCATAACACGCTTGTCGGTTCGCACCATGGCAATATGTCATCATTAGAAGGCCTGATGTGTGTGAGATTACCCGCTGAATTTAAGCATATAAGTAAGCGGAGGAAAAGAAACTAACTAGGATTCCCTTAGTAATGGCGAATGAACAGGGATCAGCTCAGTGCCAAATCGGAATCACTTGTGGTTCTGAAATGTGGCTTGAAGGCAGTACCAGTGGCATCGCGGACGAAAGTCTCTTGGAAAAGAGCGTCATAGAGGGTGAGAATCCCGTGAGTCGTTCGCCGTTTGTCACGTACGGTCTGCGTTCTAACGAGTCGCGTTCCTTGGGATTGGAGCGTAAACGGGTGGTAAATTTCATCCAAAGCAAAATATATACTCGAGACCGATAGCACAAAAGTACCGTGAGGGAAAGGTGAAAAGAACTTTGAGAAGAGGGTTAAATAGTGCCTGAAATCGTTGAGAAGGAAGCGGATGCCGCCGTTGCATATGCTGATTGTAGGATTGCTGCTCGCTCCTGTCTTCTGCTACTCATTCACAGACCTGGTCGTGTTGAGCAGTTGTTTGGCAGATGTTAGTGGTGTTTCCTACTTTCAGTCGTCAGCATCACTGGCTGAGTGGAAATAATCCTTGGATGCTAATTGGTTCGCTATCTGTGAATTGGTTGCTTCCTTGCGATACTCACTACTCGGTCAGTGAGGAAGTGCGTTTGCTGGTCAACGAGCTTTCTAACTGTCATTACCCTGCGCTTTTCGATTCGTCGAGTGGCCAGGATGTGGCTTTGAGATTGTTCGCACTTAGTAATCGCGATGCTGGCTTCCAACGGTTGCCTCCGGCCCGTCTTGAAACACGGACCAACGAGTCTAACGTATGTGCGAGTGTGTGAGTGGCAAACTTATACGCGTAATGAAAGTGAGCCGTATGGGCCATGTTGGGGTCACC
>NW_003214000.1:0-1275 GCF_000006405.1 Perkinsus marinus ATCC 50983
TTCCTCTTTGTTCTGTTGACAAATTAATTCCCATTCATCACGCGACTCCACCGGACGGTAGGGTCCACAATTTGGTGAGAACCTAAATACCTTCTCGTGTGCACACGCCATGATAAGGGGTTGTATTGTACTTTGCTACTCCTTGCTTGACCAGTCTGGTGAATTCAGGCCAACCAATTCCATCGTGAGATGCATGAGCACTCGTTGCGCGTTCTATGGAATCTCTCCACTTTTCCATTACTGAGCGAAGTATTCTTCGCAGTCGTGTAATGTAAAATGCCATGTTTAGCAAATACGCTTCAACTCGTTTCGAAACCAAATTCGCACCAGCGCCAGACCAAACAACCCAAGGGACTGTGTGAAAGGCCTCAAAGATGTGGCTCAAGAGAACCGCTATGTCCGCACTCACGAGCGCCGACTCCGTGGCTTTGATCAGGGCATGTCCGGTAGCACTATCTACTCATGTGACAATGAAAAACAATTTCTTTGAGAAATTGTTTTTCTTACCAGAAACAATCCTACAATTTCCAACTATACCAATATGGACTTCATTGAAAGGGATGGGGGATTTACGGTATCTAAAAAATATTACGGGGTATTTAAGGTATCGATCATTTTTCAATGTCATCACGTTTGCTTTTCTTTCCCGTTTCCGGATTTAATCCATCCGTGTTCTGGTTGCGATGTACCTTTGCACGTTTACATATGTCACACTAGGCAGCAACCTCTCGGAATATTGCTCGGAAACCTGGGTCTGATTCTATCCATTTGCGGAGCCTTTGGTATACAGCCTCTGCATCCTCGTCGCTGTGATTATCTTCGACAAATTGTTTCACATGACCAGGTGGGATAATCAGATAGCCACACGAGTGTGCTCAATGAAGATGCGCCTGGTAGCGGCATCAAATACCGTGCTTGCGCGAGAACCGTCGAGCCCACACTTTGGTATTCCGTGCTGATAACGAAACACCGTAGGACCATCGCGATCACCATTCCACGAAAAAGCCATCCATATTTACCGCGAGTACTCCCGCGGTTCTCAGGTAGCTCCAACGAAATTTCCGCGGGTGAAGTCAAACGCGAATCAGAAAATCTCCGATTCGGGCTGTCTCTGACAAAAACAAGGTGATTAGCCCGTCTCGCAACGTGACTAGCCCGCGTCGAAAAAGCAAATGATACGGTTGCTTGTTCCTCGCGTTTTGTACTGCCCATCGCCTGCTTAACAGGTCCTGTTGAGAAAGACAGTCATCGCTTCTTCGCCGGTCGATCGATTGT
>NW_003210967.1:0-1121 GCF_000006405.1 Perkinsus marinus ATCC 50983
TGTCCTGGATCGAGACCCTTGGTTTTGCATAGTGATACTTGTGCAAAAGCGAACCCCCGGGTATCGTTGAGTCGTCAATGCCGACTAGTGAGAGCTTCTCATCGCACGCTGTCAAAGTAAACGATTGGATGCAATTGGTAGTAACAATTTGGTATAATGGCATTCTGCCAATCGTTACTATGAAGTGCGTCCCACCGCATTGCGATACAGTGGTGATACAGTATGATACTGCCAGTATCACTGATACTAGAGGATGGAGACTCTCAATTCAACTGCAACCTTGGAAATTAGATTGAAGTTCACTTGGTGAACCGACAGATGGGTCAGACACCAGCTCAGCGAAGCAGCCATAGCGAACAGTTATCATTGATACGCCCAGAAGTTTTAGTAGTTTCTGGTATTCGTACGTTCTGCCTTGTAGACTCTGCGATATTGTAAGGGTGCTACCGATACGCAGCTACTCTATCCGCCGACCATCGGCGGCGGATGACACAAGTTTCTGGCAGAAACTTTCTGCGCCCTCGGACTTAATTTCGTGTGTTCGTAACCGCGTCGGCGATCCTAGACTTGTGACTGAACTCGATTACTCCCGGTGACGGTAACGTACCATTGGTAAGCGACTAATGAATCCACGATCATTATTGAGACCCGATTCCCCCGAGACCCGAGGCTTCTGGTCGGTGACCAGAAGCCCTATCATCGCCTTGACTCAACAATGGGTGGGTGATGTTCACTTGTGTTGGCAGCCAGTACATATCGGTCGGAAGTACTCAGCTCCCTGTGCGACAACACAATCCAAAGTTGCGTCCTTTGAGTCGGTATTAGCAGGAGTTACTCCCCAAATAACAGGACGCTTTTTTCCTCGTTTAGAGAAAAGGAAAGCGTGAGCACCAATCTCGAGTACCGACTAACACAATTTAACTGGTCGGTTAACATCCATGCGAGATAGTTAAACAGGACATCGATCAAAATTGGGGTTCGGGACATGCAGGTTCAATTCACAGTGGAACCGTAACTCAATGGTCGACTTTCTGCCATTCCCTCGACTTCAGCGTCGCTTAACGAGCCCCTCGGCTTCAGCTCATCCGCCTGACTGACTAATAGCGTTCCTAAAACCGCAA
>NW_003212919.1:0-1392 GCF_000006405.1 Perkinsus marinus ATCC 50983
TATCATATTGGCCCAGGGTGCCCTCGAGGAGGTGTGTTGCCAAGTTATGGCGATATACGGCGTTAAATGCCAAAAATGCGCGCGTTAAACATCCCGCACGATAGACCCCGCAACTATGGCTCGTGTTGTTCGAACGCGCATGATTTGGGGGGGGGGCGTGAAAAGGTTGGGAAGGTCAGAATGAAACCGGATGAGCTTGCGCCATATGGAACTAAAGTGCATGAGAGATCTTCGTTACAATGTACAACCTCGGAATTGTCCCAGGTAACTAGCCTGTAAATGTCCGGATCGAGAGTTTAGCTCTCAGAGTTATATCGGCCGAAACACTGTTACCGAGTCAGGAGTTATATGGAAGAAGGTGCCTGAGTTGAAGAGTGCCGGATTCAAACTGTACGACTTGGGATACTACCGCGTGTAAGCCAGCCAAGGTCATTTTCGTGGCAGAGTTAACACTCTCTACCATCAATCACTGTGCGTCTGCGTGCTACCCAAGTTCCGGTATAGAGTCCGAGTTACATCATGGAGAATGCAGTGGGCTCCGGTGACAGAACTCTCCTCGTGGAAGTTGACTCTGTACAGACCGAGCCCTGAAGTCAGGGGATTCTACAGCTTTTCAACATCTAGTTTGTTGTTGAGCCATCAATCCTGGTGTAGTTGGTGTGCATATTCATCTGGGATTATTCATCTCAGATGAATATGCGGAATAATGAAGAGAATGAAGATGAATCATCTCGTACAAGATTCCCCGTAATTCTTTCTATCTCGGATGTTGTCAACATCACTCGTGTTCATCCCCTTCTTATCTGCCGTAGTTGCAAGGCTCTCTACCACTGGCAAATACGTACGTCCATAACTCCCCCACCAGCTTAGCGACTAGGCATGTGTCACCCTCAGGCTCCCAAGCGAATGAGTCCTTTGCTTGGAACCCAACAGGAGCAGGATAGTCCAACAAGTGTCAAGGGTTATCCTTGCTCAGTCACCTTGCCTTCCCAGAACTACGACAGTTGTACTCTGTCCCTGACCAGCCCGACGCACGTACAGATCAGTTGTGATTCTCCTCAGTGAGTTGAAGCCAGCCTTCCGTTTTAGCAGGAGTTTCCATATGGTTGGTATTGAGAGTTCATTTCGTTTTCACTGATGACGAAAAGACTATTTTCAATGTTATTAGCCGACTAGCCTATCTGAATGCTCGAGTTCGCCCAGTATTTCTAGAATTTTTAGCATTTCCTCGGGATTCATCTTCTCAGGTTAGTTCAGGATTTTCCTCAATAATCAATGTAGAAGTCCACTCACGAATCGTGAGTGGACTTCTATAATTAGTGTAATTACTATAATTCTACAATTAATTCGTGAGTCACGAATTAGGGTAGAAGTGTACAGAAACCAATGAGA
>NW_003211549.1:0-2191 GCF_000006405.1 Perkinsus marinus ATCC 50983
TGTATAGTGACAGCCTCGTGCATGCCCGAGAGCAGTCGTTGCAGTACACGCTCCTCATAACAGTAGCCATCAGTGCCTAAGCCTCGACCTATGCTCACACAGTTCTCGGCATCGACGGCCTCCCATATGTGAGAACCATTATAGCCAGTATTGTGCTCGGGGTTCAACAGTAGGTTAACGTAGTCAAGCTTGTCGCTGGCCCTAGGGGGACGACAAATATCGAACCAGAAGTCCGGCTTGATACTCTCGTCATCATCTAGGTCATCCAAGTCGTCCTCAAATTCGTCCTCGATCACATTGGACTCAGATTCACTGATGAAGGGGTTAACCTCATTGCCGCTGGGTTCAATACTACACAGTGAAGGACCACCAGAAGCTGCAGGGCTCAGCGAGGTGTCAAACCCGAAAGCAGCTCCAGCGCCTCCCGGAGGGGTCGACCCACACATAACTTCGTCTTTGTTGGCGTCTCCCCAAGTGAAGGCGCAGTCTTCATCCATAGCTACCCGGACCAAACGGAAGTACGTAGTGTTAGCCAACTCCTCGAGTATGGAATGGAGCTGTGCCGAGTTGGCCCGCTGCACTGCCTCAACCTCACACTTGGTACCGTCAACCTGGCCTCCCACCAGCGACGCCGGCCGACCCGAGGGGGTATCAAAAACATCAGCACCCATGACAGCCCCAAGGAGAAGCATTGCCATGAGCGCCACTAGCGATCGCTTGGTGAGGGAAAAACATGACCCTCGACAAGCTGATGTCGACATGTTGAGAATTAACACTAAAGTGATACTAAGAATAACGTCAAAGTCGACGATACACTGAAACAAAGTCTGCCATGGAAAAAGGAGACACCTATTGTGTCAGACTTCTCCGCCCCATAGGATCGGACGATGACCATGGAAGAGGCCCCTCTTAATACAAGCAACTCGTCGTCTTACTATCACGAAACGGTTCATACTACAACGATTAACATTCTCTCCTGGCACATATTAAGTATCAATTTTTTCTCAGCCTTCGTACCGTCTCTCGCACAACTTTCACTGCAAGTGGAGCTGCCAAAAACACACTGCTTGCCACAGCAACAGCCGTATTATCCCCCGGCACGGAGAACTCCAGCGGAATAGTGAAGGCAGCGCCGCCTCGAGTAAAGCGGAACTTCAATACAGCCGAGTCGAAGTTGGGCCATCGGAGCATCAGCGACCACTGGATAAGCGTCGGAAAGACCCCATCGAGCTCCTCCCAGTCGGTCAAACTCTCTGCCCCGTTCAGCCGCTGAGAGCACCTGAGCTCAATACCTGCACCAGCTGACAGAGACATTGTGGGACCACAGGAGACCTCAAAGCCGCCACTGAAGGGGAGTACGGTCTTGGCCTCAACGGCGATGTTGCCCTCTCCCTCGATAGTAAAAGTATACTTCATAGTGCAGCGATCCCATACCCTCATCCTGGCAAGGTCCTCCTCACTCCCCACCTTCGAGTTGGCCTTCTCAACCTCGAACGCCGCGTGGTTGCCATTGCCAACAGCCAGTGTGACACTGCCAGCCCAGTCCTTGAAAAGCTGCAGGCCCCAGGTCATGGCCGCGCCCACACCACCCGTCTGTGTCCAAGAGACTGTCTGCCTCACAGTAGAATGTTGACCAACTTGCCGAGTAATGACCGCTTCCACGGCGGGTGGCCACCACTGCCCCGCTACAGTGTCAATCATCACACGGCTCTGCATATAGGGGGTCCACCCGGTCTGCCAAAAATACGTCATTTTCCCAACTCCTCCTCCATTGGCTTGGACATTGCTCGCAGTGACCACTGTGAAGTTGTGCCTTCCCATAGTGATGCCCATACCATGAGTAAAACTCGTATACACCCACCGTGGGGCCTCCTGCCAGTCCCTGAACTTGAGGCCAGTAGTCATATCACCTTGCAGGTTGAACATCCTATGAACCTTCATTTCCTCATTACCCCTCATCATGGCCCTTACTCGTCGCTCAAGATTAGCCAAGGTCTCATCCTGCTTGACCACAACACCATCAGCCATGCTGATGCCATCCACCCCGTACTTATCATAAAAGGACCTCATTGTCGGATTGGACAGAACCCGATAGGCGTAGTTGATCCTTCTGAACGCCTCCGGATCCCCACCCTGCGACGCTCTCTTGTCGGGATGGTGCAATTTGCTCTGATTCAAATATCCCTGTCGA
>NW_003214043.1:0-1710 GCF_000006405.1 Perkinsus marinus ATCC 50983
CCTCCAACTCTCCCAGTACTACCAGTGCTAGTCCTAGAGTCCGCTCCCAATACCACTCCATCCTTAAATTTCATGGCCATAATGGTAGTACCTGTATGGACGCTTTACATCAGCGGATTGGCAGTGGATCCACCAGCGTACCCGTCTGGATGCCCTTAGCTGGGCCGTTATCCGAGTACCCCATATACTGCATCAAATCATCGATCTCATCATCCTTTTGTTGCTCAACCACCCCAGCGACACTACCAACAATAGTACGAGGAACCAATCTTTGCTATCAGTACCTCATATCCCCAACATGCTGTTGTTTAGCAAACTGTCGCTCAGCAATGAACGTGGCCATAGTAATAGAAAAAACAACAACAACGAGATCGTCACTGCATCATCATCCTTATGTCTCATACACTCGAACACTACTCTACTACTCTAACCTCAACTCGACCAAACAGAGCCAGCAGAATAGCCTCGACATTTCCGTGACTCCAATGATCACGCCACTTCCCTTTCGGTAAAGTATCCCACTACTACATCAAACTCCAAGCCACTAGGACAGTGATCTACACCCTAGATGGATCATTGGACAACTGGCATGCATGTTAAAGAGCTGCTCACCTCAACACCGTTATACGTAATACTCAGAGCCCACTGGCAAGGAAATCCATACACAATAGATATATACTCAGATACTGGGTTATGCAAAAAGGCGGACAATACTGCCCACCTGAAATGATCCTAGATTCCCACAATCGGAGGCCACATTTCACGTCTTGAAAGATGCCAATCGTTACAACGTAGACCAGGGCATAACACCTTTCGCAGAGTAAGAGTATTCCATTTGAGCATGCCAGGTACTGCCTCGAGTAGATTCACTGGCTGCTGGCTGCCTCCCAACACAATACCTTTTATCATGGATAACACTCATAATAAGTCTACTGTTACTAATACGTGTAGGGTAAAGTGAGGCTATGATATGTACTTATCCTTATGCTCTATAAGCATCCTAGCACTACTCTTAGCATCAAAGAACAATCCATCAATCTCCTCTATGTCGCTCTTCTCTACCCTATTCTCCCTACCATATGTCGCTGCTACTACTGCTGCTGGAGCCAACAACTGTAGACAGTACCTGCAACAATAAGCCCACTGGTGATTACAATACTATAGCTAAGAAGAACAAGATCGAGTAGCTCCTTTGCTAGATCATGGATAATACCCCGACTAATCCTTTTTGTGAGATACTGCATTAAACAGTATAATAATCAGCAGTGTTAGAATACGTTTTTGATTTCCTCAGTTGAGCCCAGAAGTTTACTCACTGCATTTTGGAAATTCCCGAGAATTTCCAAAAATTTCCTCAGAATTTCTGTGCATATTTGTCTCGATTCTACATCCGTTTAGCCAAATAGAAGGCGAGATTTTTCTCACATATTTCAATAGCCCACGTGCAGCATACAGATGTTTATTGGATCTCACCTTAGACTGGTGACATGGCCAACCTTCCCAAGAAGCTCCATAGCTTCCTCTCCCACAATAAGGCCTTCCGTCTGGGCTCTGATAGCGACTATCTGGATGATCTCATCGACTGAGTAGGGGAGGGTACGAATGATAACAAGCCGGTCTAGTAGGTCCACAGGCATACCATGTGGAGAGACAATCTCCGTACCCCTGAGGAAACATACTAAAAGCTGGACTCATGGACAGCTACTACTA
>NW_003200206.1:0-909 GCF_000006405.1 Perkinsus marinus ATCC 50983
AGTGAGGTTATGTATACCCGATGCAGGATTCGAACCTACGACCATCTGCTCCGTAGGCAGACATTCTATCCAGCTGAACTAATCGGGCGATGAAGCTAGTCACTTTGATTGATATTAAAGTTGAATACTCTTCCGAAATGGTTTAGGCGGTAATTGGTCAATCCGTCAGGATACGTGAGCGGAATTCGGATTGCTCAGGTACAGCCGTTGGTGCGCACCACTATCTCATGTGCTTGTCTTCAGCGTCTTGTGCAAACTAGTTGGAGCTTAACATCGAGTGGCCGATTCAGGATGCGTGAGCGGAATCCGGATTGCTCAGGTACAGCCGTTGGTGCGCACCACTATCTCATGTGCTTGCCTTCAGCGTCTTGTGCAAACTAGTTGGAGCTTCACATCGAGTGGCCGATTCAGGATGCGTGAGCGGAATCCGGATTGCTCAGGTACAGCCGTTGGTGCGCACCACTATCTCATGTGCTTGCCTTCGGCGTCTTGTGCAAACTAGGTGGAGCTTCACATCGGATGCCCGATTTCGTTGACGTAGGATGGATGAAGAGGAAGTGAGGTTAATGTATACCCGATGCAGGATTCGAACCTACGACCATCTGCTCCGTAGGCAGACATTCTATCCAGCTGAACTAATCGGGCGATGAAGCTAGTCACTTTGATTGATATTAAAGTTGAATACTCTTCCGAAATGGTTTAGGCGGTAATTGGTCAATCCGTCAGGATACGTGAGCGGAATTCGGATTGCTCAGGTACAGCCGTTGGTGCGCACCACTATCTCATGTGCTTGCCTTCAGCGTCTTGTGCAAACTAGTTGGAGCTTCACATCGAGTGGCCGATTCAGATGCGTGAGCGGAATCCGGATTGCTCAAGTACAGCCGTTGGTGCGCACCACTATCTCATGTG
>NW_003203922.1:0-2190 GCF_000006405.1 Perkinsus marinus ATCC 50983
GCTTCTGTACTACAGCACCTGTACTACAGCGGTGGGAGGCGAAGCTCAGCCCGAGTTTTCACCAGGTAATGTCGCCGGGGATCGAAGACAGAGCTTCTCCTACGCGACGAAGGAGCCATTAAGAGATAGGCAATATAACAGGAAAGCCTTCAAAGACATGGATAAACCAGATTTCTTCGAGAAACTGAACAGAATTCGACCACCCAAAAACGAGATCTTCCGAGAGCGAAAACCTGTCTCTCACAAAGCTGCTTTGACGGATCGTCAGTCGTGATCGTGATTGACGCACCTACATCCCTTTCGAGTCATCATTGGCTCCCGAACTGAACGCGTCACGCAATCGACTATGTAATGCATGAACCCACGAAACGACTCTCCAACTCGTGATCTTGCTTCTCTTGTACTTCCTCGATCCCGACTGCGCGCTCGCGCAGAAGCCCGGAAGCATCTTGGCGGAAATTTCCTGGAAATTCCGGAAATTTCCACCTTGAAATTTCCAAACACAGAACATCGTGCTGAATTTCCACTCACATCACACCCTGACTCAGGGTATACACAAGATGTACTCCAAGGGAACACTCAGGGTATACACAAGATACACTCCAAGGGAACACTCAGGGTATACACAAGATGTACTCCAAGGGAACACTCAGGGTATACACAAGATGTACTCCAAGGGAACACTCAGGGTATACACAAGATACACTCCAAGGGAATACTCAGGGTATACACAAGATGGACTCCAAGGGAACACTCAGGGTATACACAAGATGTACTCCAAGGGAACACTCAGGGTATACACAAGATACACTCCAAGGGAACACTCAGGGTATACACAAGATACACTCCAAGGGTACACTCAGGGTATACACAAGATACACTCCAAGGGAATACTCAGGGTATACACAAGATGTACTCCAAGGGAACACTCAGGGCATACACAAGATACACTTCAAGGGAACACTCAGGGTATACACAAGATGTACTCCAAGGGTACACTCAGGGTATACACAAGATGTACTCCAAGGGTACACTCAGGGTATACACAAGATACACTCCATGGGTACACTCAGGGTATACACAAGATGTACTCCAAGGGTACACTCAGGGTATACACAAGATACACTCCAAGGGTACACTCAAGGTTGAGTAAGGTGTACTTAGAGAAAACACCCGGGGTGTACACAAGATGCACTCGAAATATATACAAAATGCAACCTAGGTACCACTCAAGGTATACACAAGATGACCAAGAAGAATCTATGCAGAACAAACTGCGGATAGCTGACACATCAAAGTTTGATGATCCTACTCATAACTCTCCAATCCGCTACTACTTTATGTTGATCCTCATATGAACATATCATCCTTCATGTATCCTCCTTGACGTCCTCCCGGAGGACTCCTCCGTAGCTACTCAATGAACGTGCGATGTATTTTTTGCGCTCTTAAGGATTCTCGTAGATCCTCAGTCGAAGTCCCCGGAGAGCGCAAGTAAAATGGAGCGCGTCCCAAAAATCAAAAACCAAAAGTGTCGGTCTGAATACTAGCATGAAATTACACTGATAATCATGCTAGTATGATGCTCCACCTTACTGACAATCTCGCAGTGGTTCCTCACCTATCATTGGTAGATGAGAACCTGTAATGATGCGCAGAAACTAGCGCCCGCCCAGACGATCTCGCTCGCCATTTAAGTGTAATAGCTATTATCAAATAGATTACATTGCTCATTGCTACTCTCAACTTTCTCCCTATTCCTTCACGTTGCGTCATAGTACAACATGGTGCCCAGACCCACCACTACCGACCACTCTGAGGAGACAGGTGACTCCGAGTTCTTAACCTTCGACGAGTTTAACGCCCTAGCTACCGAGGAGGAAGCAGCTCACGAGGCCCAAGCTGATCATCCCCAGGAGAATCTACCTTCTGCCGGTGTGAGTTCTACCAGCTCTGTTCAAGTGCAGTCCCTATCTCACCCTATTTCTTCTGGTGACATCACTTCTAGTCTACCCCAACCATCCCTCAAGGTGACCAACGGTATTCGCAGTTACAAGATCATCGACCCCTTCAAAGGCGACAAAACCCAGGATATTGTGGAGTTCTTATCCAAGTTCGAGGAAACCTATGGTTTGTTAGGATGGCCAGAAGCTACTAAGTATAACGTTCTCCGTGTTAACATAGAGGGTG
>NW_003200502.1:0-868 GCF_000006405.1 Perkinsus marinus ATCC 50983
TTCTCGACCACAGTCTAATCATCAACGCTACCTTTCTGGTAAGACTTGTCACTCTCCCAATACTGATGATGAACACAACAGTCAACACTATCATGGAAACCTCATAGCTAATTAGCGCGACGACAATCATTCCTGTTGGCCTCCCCACCAACACCGCAGAGATGCCGTCAACTTCTGCATCTGCTTTTCGGACACGCCCACCCGCCACGCGTGGAACACACTCGTCATGAGCATCCTATCCGAAGACTTGCGCACCTCGATATGATCCAATACCTGACCTAGTTAATTACCGCGCGCCACGAAATTCAGCCTCACCTTAACCCAGACAGTCCATACCTCCTTCACGCTTGCTGTACTTCTCTTCCGACATAATATTTTCCCTTTAGAACTTCGCTCCGCCCTCAGCCACCATGCAACGAAAAATTTCCTTCGTACTGCCGAGCTTCGAATCGCCTGGAAAGCAGGGCGAAGCACTCTATCGATCTGAACAGTAATGACGATAACCATCAACCACTCAACCAAGCACCACAACGCACTTCCAATAACTTAGCCATTTCTCGGTCGGCTCGAGCGACCGCACTAATCCTCGCACTCTCCTTAGTAGAGCCACGCCACCCTCGCAACACCATCCGACACAACCCGACATGCAGATAATACAAATCGATCATTTCCTCTCGACACCTGCCCCCCCGACAGGCCACATACCGGTATAATTTTCGACCTATCTCCACTCGATAACGCCGCCACTCCTCAAAGACTCTCTTCAACTCTTCCAATCTTCTCGCGGCTAGCATAGCATTTAGTCCGACTCGCTTCGTTCGTATACGAGCAATTCGTCTTCGTAATTTCCCCATGGCTAACCTCATCT
>NW_003199534.1:0-1948 GCF_000006405.1 Perkinsus marinus ATCC 50983
ATGCTCGCGCTGTAAGATACCGAGGATATCTAAATAATAATTTACCTATTTCAGCCTATTGTCCAGTAGTATCTTCTGTGTGCGTTATTCATATCTTTCATTTGTATCCTTCGCTCGCCATTGGATACTTGTAACCGCCACGAAGCATGCTGGACAATCCCAAGATAGATTTGGGAGTATTATAATCATCATTCCCTAATCGACTGGTATTGAGTTGATCTACTTCGACACCGGTGAATCTAACATGGTAACAGCTGTAGAACTGAACTCCTCCATCAACGCCGCCTCTACTCGAGAAGATCTTTCCCGGCTACGGTCAACGGCACGTCGTCTTCGGACCAACAATTGTAAAAAGCGCACCGAAGTTCAGGAGCGTTTGGCTGACAACGACATTGATGACAACAAGTTGGCGCTATTGGAGACTGAGGAAGCTACGTTAGAAGCAGAGATCATCGCACTCTCTGGCGCCGCTGACAATGCTTCCAGCAAGATCAATGCGTTAATGCGAGAGACCTGCATGGTGAACTCGGCCACTCTATCAGCGGACGACTCCAACAACAACGCCACCGCAACGCCAACCTCTACTGAGTCAGTTTCTGGTCTAGTCAGAGCCCTATCTTCGGCACTCAGTCGTCGGCCTTACGACTCAAGAACCAAACGAGCCGATATTAATCGTCTCCCTATGCAGGGTCGAAGTCTTATCGATCCCTACCAGCTTCCAGCCCACTTCAGACGATTGGAGAAATGGTTTGCCAGCAACGAGTTTGGTACTTTTGACGACTCGACTAAGGCCTTCGTTGCCGATAAGGAGGTGGAAGCTCAGTTGGTTGAGAAGGCTATAGAGAGTCTCTCCTCTCATCGTAATGTCGCCTCTGAGGCGAACACTTTGGTTGATACCTATGGTGCTACTTGGAACCATCTCAAGAACACGCTCATCGACAAGTTTGCAAAGCCCGAAGACATCCGTCGTGAGCTCAACCGTAAGATATCCCAGCTCACATACAAGGGCCACTCTAATGTCGATGGGTTCATTTCTGAGTTGCGTCAGATCCACACATTGGCGTCTACCGTCAACTCCTCGCCTGAGGACAGTGTTTACTTCATCGACGACATTCTTCGGTGTCTCCCACCTAATGTCCACTCACAACTAGTTCAAGAAATTAATCAAACGGCCAGGATATGTCGACACAACAGCTCCTCGACTTCGAGTCCTACCACTAAACCATGGCAGCTCAAGCTACCCCTAGATGCTCCGTCCGATCAGCACTCTATTTTTGGTATTCTCTCGGACGTGGCACAGTCCCTCTTGGCGTCGACTGACTTTCGAAAGGTGCCACCTGAATCTAACCGTGGCTCTCGTCGAGAGGACATGGGAGACAAGATCTCCAAAGTTAGCGACTCTACTACCAACAGTACCAGAGCACCACCTAGTGCGATAACTGAAGCTCGTCGCCAACACAAGGAGGCCAATGACTGGGCGCGGAAACAGAATTTTGTCATCATCGTCATGGGGAAGGCTCTACGTTCATCCACTCCTACCGACCCAGGTTTCAACAACGCCTCTGACGTGCGATTTCTGGTTTCCCGCCAAGGGAAGCGGTACGGCCTGGTCGCGTTTGACTCCAAAGCGGACGCTGAGAAAGTCATAGCCGAATACTTTTCGAACAAGGACTCATTCACTCTGGTCAAGCCATATGACCCTGACTTCAAGTCAAAAAACGACTCCGGGCGTCGCAGTCAGTAGGCGACTGTCGATTGCCCGTATTATCTATGCCTACTTCTACTGCTCCCTCAGCTAACGCTGTGGGAGCAAACTCTTCCGACCATCTATCACACGATTTGATCGACGACTATGTTGCTGCCGTCGACGAAGGTCGTCATCATCCTGAGATATCTTTCGGCTTATCGCTCTCTCAACCTCACCGTTCAGAGACCAACCATACTTCTG
>NW_003209188.1:0-1221 GCF_000006405.1 Perkinsus marinus ATCC 50983
GCGTCTGCTGATCCCAAATATCTAACCGACGAAACCTGTTTATCAGTAGACCCATATGGCTCCCCAAAAGTTCGCTCGACCATGCCGAGATACTGACGTCGGCAAAAACCATCAACTTCTTTGTTGATACGTAACGAGGAATACACCATTGCTATGACTGTACTTGCTGATACCATTTCTGTAGATCCACAGCATGCTCCTCGCTGATGTTATCCTCCCAGCATTTGAGCTCCTGGAAAATCTTCAAAGAATTTGGCCGTGCTGCAATTCGAGAATATACCGAGAGTATCATACCATTGACAGAATACCCAACTGCTTGTCGTTTAGTGATTGAATGTTGGTTCACGTCCATATTAGGAAGGCGTTGTATGGCAGTGTCGGCACCAAGATCCCAGATGTACCCAAGGTTGTAGGCTTGATTTTGATCAGCGATGGCGCTGACTCTCTTCTGCTGTTGGGAGTCAAACCCCTTCGATTTCAGCCGTTGGATGACTCTCCTCTTAGTAGTCAGAATCGTGCTTCTTTTTATCGATATATCATCAACATAAGTCGATATATTTCTTCTATTTTTTTAGAAGGCCATTCAAAGCAATATGTATGCGTTGAAACGTGTTGACCAATACCTTGGTCACTTACTCTCTTGCATGATTCCTTAATGTCGCACGAACATGGAATGTCCATGGAATCACGTGTTGTGTAACCCCTAACCCCTATCTACCTCCTGTTGAGCATCAGTCATGGCACATGGTGGAGAACCCGGGCCTCTTCTCGAGTTCCTCGGCCTTGACTCTATCGACAACCTTCAATATCTCACTACCTCCGACCTCGATGACCAGTTCCGCGTCAACGGGGCATCGCCTGCGACCAGAGCCAAGATGCGCAAACTTTTCCACTCTTACTACAAGCCCACCCCGTGTGTTTCGGCGGCCCCTTCCACCGTCACACAAACACCACAGATCCCCCTCAGCACACCCGGGCAACCACAGACCCCTAGTCTACTTGTCACCGACAATCTCAGCCTTTCGGGTACAGACTCTGCGCACGACACCACTTCCACTAAGTATCTCAATGTTGTCCGCTGTATTACTCTGCCTAACAACACCCCCTATCGTGGCCGTACTGACGATCGAAGCATCACATCTTTCCTCAACAACCTCTACCAAGAAGTTGTCCAGGCCGATCTCTCCGAGCGCCAAGCTTGGCTCCTTCTACTTCGCGCGT
>NW_003211562.1:0-731 GCF_000006405.1 Perkinsus marinus ATCC 50983
TATATTCCTCCAACACTGGAGTAATAAATTTCGGGAAAATTTTGGGGATTCTTTTAGAATTTTTTTTGGGGCTAATGTGACGGGGGTAGTAGTTTTGAGGAGTTTTGGGCTATTTGTGTGAAATTTTTCCTTTTTTTCTAATATTTTTTTCCACACGAAGTGAAAAAATACATTGGTTGTGTGAAAATTTTCGGGATTTTCCCCCTCAGTTATGGCGGTCCTCCTCCTTATGAATCCAGTTGGGGTAAGGGTAAAGGAAAGGGCTCGAGGTGAGTAGAAATCTTGCAATCTTGCATTTCCTCAACGGTCC
Source organism: Perkinsus marinus ATCC 50983 (assembly GCF_000006405.1). NCBI lineage: Eukaryota > Perkinsozoa > Perkinsida > Perkinsidae > Perkinsus > Perkinsus marinus. The sequence goes on from NW_003211562.1 coordinate 311, forward strand.
TTATCATCAACAGCAGATATGACGACAGCGGGCCTCCGCCGCATAGACCGGTCGATGAGTTTGCTCCTCGTGTGAGAGATCGCGATAGGGATAGGGCTAGGGCACGAGATGGGGATGTGGGAGAATCTCGGTAAGGGAAAAAATAAATTTTTTATTGAATTTTTGGGAAAAATTTGGTATATGATAGGTGGGGGCAAAAATATTTTTTTTGGATTTTGGGAGGTTGTGAATTTGAGGAATTTGGGAGGAAAAACTTAGATTTTTTGGGATTTTTCCCCCTGAAGTTGTGAAAAAAGGGCTGGCAGATTCTTAAGATTGTTAATTTGAATTGTAGGAGGAGAAAAATATTTTTTGGTCATAAAAAGTTGTCTTGCAAAATTATGAATTTTTTGTTATTTTTTTAGGCGTGACCGCGACCGCG
>NW_003215019.1:0-1870 GCF_000006405.1 Perkinsus marinus ATCC 50983
TTGGAAACACCGATCTTCGCGACAGACTTTATATGCTCAGCCATACAGAAGAATGGTATGGACCGTTTGGAGTTTTGGCTTCCATGAGCGAGAACGGTTGGGAGAGACTGCTTTCGGCCCATCACCAGGAGACCCAGGTGGTCGCCGCTAGCAACCCCTCGTCGCCAGCGAACCCCGGTACTGCAGCATCTTCCACGGATCCCGGGACCGATGCCACTCAAAGTTCTACAGCAACTGCCTCACAGCGGACACTCACTAACAACAACGGCACGAGCGTGACCCAGGTTCAGTTCGTGATGATCATCGCCTGTGCTAAGGCCGCTTCAGCTGAAGCCAGAAGGCTTTTGGAACGTGGCCAGAGAGAACTAGATGCCGCGACTTCGTCATCGTCGGGCCCTCAAGTCAACATCGACAAGCTTATCAAGAACCTAACGGAGAAACTCGGTGTGGTTCCACCTAATATAGTACCGGACGAGAAGGTCATGAAGCTACTCTCGAAGTCTAGCAGTGCGTATGTAGACTTCAAGCTTCTCAACGTCTCTAACTCTAACTCAAATGCAAGGAAAAGATTGAGAACCACTACAACGGGGCTGGTTGTCGAGGTATACGAAAAACCTGAGGATTCCCGCTCTGGCGATAATGGTCTCGTTCTCGACATTATGGGGGCTTGGACAGCGCAGTTTGGTAGATATGTCGCGGGCGTATGTCTGGTCGACGAACATGCAGCGAACAACATCCTGACATTTCTATCGTATCAGTGCGAGATCGGCCGTATCGCCCTGTACTCTCCGGCACGTGCGGTCGACGCTGATCGTCAGTTCCGCATGTCAGTCCCTGGCATCGCAGCTACGGGAGTTCCTGTCTGGCAGTGCTATGCGCAGGAGCACACGGCCCCCTTTTTCTCGAGGCTTCTAGCAGAGATGGCAAACCGGCGCATGTGGAGCACGTACCGTCAGCCAAAGGGGGGCAAAGGAAAAGGAAAAGGAAAGGGGAAAGGATCAGGAAAAGGTAATCAACAAAGTTGGTCGTGGTCCGCCAGCGGGAAGGATGTCGATAATAAGTCTTTCGCAACTGGAGACCAACCCAAAAGCATGCCATCCAAGAAGTAAGCTGGCAGAAAGTTGGTGATGGATGGCAATATGCTCGTCTCTCTCAGGTGATCTGCGATGATGAGACCTTTCTCTTCTAAAACGCACACTAGAGTGCGAGTCTAGCTCTGAGTAGCACTGATGATGGGTTTCACGTATCCCCTGGAGTTCAAGTTACAGTTAAGCGGATGGTGCGGACAATCGCCTGTCAGGCTCGGGTGAAAAAAAACACTGACATTCACTAGACTATCCCTTGAACTCGCCGTCGTCCGAACCTTACCCAGCAGTCACTAAGTACCACATAGCTGTTTTTTCCCTCTATGACCAAAAATCGCCAGAGGTCCGAACAAGCGCTCGAGCGCCGAGCACGCATCAAGCGGACCAGACGTGCTGTGAAAAGGGCACGCGTGCCGGCTAAGATAACCACGACTCCTTCCTGTCAAGTTACAACTCTCTCGGCTGGCCATAACGAGCAAACTCAGTTACTCCCAGTGAACATCGACAGCACGGTTCATCCTGCCGATAGAAGAGCTGTGGAACTTTACAAAATCGCTATCACCGAGAACCGCGCAAAGGAAGCCGAGCTCGTCAAGGGAATCACCGATGGGTCGGCCATGGCGGAATGCTGTGAATGGGGAAGACTACTCGGGCAGCGGATCCAGCAAGTTCATGCGAGGCATAGTCCAACTTCGCACTGTTCTCGGAGTCGATTGCCCGGCTGAAGTGTGAACCCGCAGTGGCTCCTCTGGAGAGTTGGATCCGATTGTCACGGGACGAACAGG
>NW_003206780.1:0-1040 GCF_000006405.1 Perkinsus marinus ATCC 50983
ATTCTCTTAATAGTAGCGATATTAGTTTACGTAAAGGCATACGTAGCAATAAGGCAAGTATGCAACTGCCCAGGGCCGCGAGATGGTGAAGGGATCAGATGCTGAATCCAGCCCGGTGTAGAGTTTGTGTATGTGGACCCATCGGTGTCCTCGGTCTTGTCACGGGAGAAGGTGGCATTGGTGAGGAGAGATCGGGAGAGAGTTGATGGAACAGGTGGGAGAATATGCACATAGTCACCTACCTGTGTTGGCGGGAAAACATAATTTTGCGGAAATTTTAGGAGTTTCGGGTTCATTTTTGGACACTTCTACGCGAACTAGTATGTGAGCTACTGTAATTAGTGAGGAAACTGCTGAGATTGGCTGAAGGAGGCGAACATATATTCCTCCAACACTGTTCAATGGGCACTTCTATTGGCTTATTTGCTCGTCAGTGGCACGACAACTAGCCGAACTGGAAGCTCGAGCTGTTGATGGCGAGGGGCGATATGAGGCCGCTCTCGCTGACCTCACTAGAAGAATACAAGAAGAGGAAGCTCAAGGTACTTGGTGAGATGCTCCTCGTCAGGACTTGGTTCATTTTGATCAGGGAGTTCGGCATCTCGAGCTGAGGAGGTCCGGGCGAGACTTGATCGAATGGTCTCAGCCAATGCGACATTACGGGCTGACCTTCAGGAAAGGGAGGAGAGGATAGAAAAGGAGGAGGAGGAAATTCAACGGGAGACCGATCAGGTAAGGATATCTTGGTACGATTTCATATCATACCTTCTATAGCATATCTTGGAGAAGTGGCATAGGCGCCCCACTCGATGGAATTGACCCTCCATCGCGTGCCCCTGTGAAAATTATTCTGCAGAAGCATATCTTGAGGAAGTGGCATAGGCGCCCCACTCGATGGAATTGACCTTCCATCGCGTGCCCCCGTGAAAATTATGCTGCAGAATCATATCTTGAGGAAGTGGCATAGCCGCCCCACTCGATGGAATTGACTTTCCATTGCGTGCCCCGTGAAATGATTGTGCAGAAGCATATCTTGAGGA
>NW_003199390.1:0-2591 GCF_000006405.1 Perkinsus marinus ATCC 50983
TGGTGGCACCGCAGATGTGGAGAAGGTTTGTGGTGATGGGCTCGAGACAGCAAAGAACCGAGTCTTCCATCCAACCGAGAATGGGCTTGAGGGGTTAGCAAATAGCTCCTTCTTGGCAGCAATACCGTTGAAGCGATATTGCAAACTCAGCCTGGGAACAGCTGGCAGGTCGAGCCACCAAGGTTTCTGGATTATACGAAGACAGACCAACGGCGGAAGTCGCTCCTTCCAGAGGCTTAACGCCTCAGGACCAAGAACGGCCTCCCCTAGCATATTACACGACGACCCGATCCAGAAGGCGACATAGGCCTCAAACCCGACGCCGTCGATGTCAGAGATGTCGTTGGCCAAGCTGGCGACGTCCCCTAAATGCTGCAGCGGCTTCACTGCTACCGCCTTGGCTACCTTCTCCAGGAAATCGTCTGGGTCGGGCTGGGATGTAGCATTGATCGCGTGCTCCACGACCCCCAGGAAGGCATCCGCGAGTGCGTTAGGGTCGGGACGAATATCCCTGGAGCCGGGTGAGGAGCCCTCGGCCCAGACAAAGACCGAATCCAGAGCTGGCGTGGTCCCCGCATCGGAGCCAGATGTTAGGGTTCTGCCAGACTGGACTGAACTCTGCGCCATTAAGGTCTCAAAGAATGAAAATCTAAGTGCCTTATGATCTCTTATATAAAGTTGAACCTCTTAAACCAAACTGATCGTCGTAAAACTTAGGCTGTTCTGCCAAAAGCGAGATCGAGAATATTAAAGGCGTCGATGATCAATAACATGTGCGCGCGTGCGACGAGCATCCCCTGCACGCATACGCTGTCTAAAGGCGCCTATCCAGAGGGTGCTCTGACACTCACCATCTGATTTTTTCATCTGAGTAAATACTCTGACTCACCTGTTGCATCAGGATCCGCATACGGCCCCAGGAGTGGCCGCCGGAACGTTCGGATCGGCTCTCGTATCGAGTATCTTGCGCACCTGATGAAATATGCATGGGTTGCACAATAAATTTCGCGGATTCTCCGATCCACGAAAGAGACACAGATTGTGTAACGTACCACTATTCGTACACATCCTAACACAATAAGGCAGTGTGACGTCTATTACCCTTGTCGACTGTACTCGAACAGGATCACTTATGCAGTGATTTCCTTTCGTTCACAAGAGTACTCTTGGCAAAACCCTAAACCGTGATGATGATACGTATACCGCATCCACTCGGAGGTTTAGTCCACTCCAATGCTTTGGATGTGCGACTTCGATGAGTTCATCTCCCGTAATAGGTAGATGTGGGTGACGGTAATACTGAGCGATTAGTAATTATAGCAATTAGAGCAATGATAGCGATTTCACCTCGACCTATAGAGTATAATCTGATGCATTACAATAAGGTAATAAAAAGAGTAAATATTTGCGGGCGGGTTAGTCTGTTGTCGAGTCGCAGAAGCGGAAAAAATAAAGTACAGTAATGCACTTGCCGCGTACTGTGAATGACCTATCACTCATAGCAAGTATAAGGTTGGGTTAGGATGAGAAGTAACGTTGAAAATTCTGATGCATTACAATAAGGTAATAAAAAGAGTAAATATTTGCGGGCGGGTTAGTCTGTTGTCGAGTCGCAGAAGCGGAAAAAATAAAGTACAGTAATGCACTTGCCGCGTACTGTGAATGACCTATCACTCATAGCAAGTATAAGGTTGGGTTAGGATGAGAAGTAACGTTGAAAATTATTGCTAATATTCAGAGAACAGCCATCGAGAGCCGCTGACGTACTCTTGTCTGTTCTTTCCGGTGAAGGCTCACGATTAAAGTAAGTTCTCTTACCATTCAACGTGATGCTATGGTCACTGATCGGTGAGTTCGAACATTTCCTGATACACTAACAACTCAACTCGCCAAGTTAGAACCATCGAATATTCGTTTGCGACACTCGCTCTGGAAGAGCCCCGACGAGCAATGGAGATATTGATGGTATTTATACGGTATGAACCATACCAGGATCGAAGGACAGGGAAACGTAGAGATACAATATGATGATGCGGATGATTGTGGTGGTGATCACGAGCTGTGATTACCGGGTCAATTGGGAGCAAGTCACTAACCTCCCATAAACACCTTGGTCATCTGCTAGGCTATATCACTATCAACGAGCTGTCGTAAAACCCCCAGAAATGATTAACTGTGGTGAAGAAACGTACAATAGCTTGAGGCGATTCAAATAACGTTTGCTCCACAAGTTAAAACTGTACAAACTGGCAGCCGAGATAGTGCTCCTAGTGAGGTAATAAAAAATTATCGCCTTGTACCAGGGTGCATCATCATCTTGCAGAGCACACGTTGTGTTTGAGTCTAATAATGTAGAGAAATCGAGAATGAGACTACAGCGGACCGACCTACGTGAGCGATACCTCGCAGGGAACGCTGAAAGAAAGGCGAGTGCCTTTGACACATCTATTGGAGCGAGTAAACGCAGGAAAAACACGACAATAACTACACATGTCTCACTACAGCTATACTAGCATATCTATCTCACTGCTATGATACTTACAATACAATACAGCGGCAGAGTCAGCTTAAAAACAGGCCACTACCACTGT
>NW_003203209.1:0-1173 GCF_000006405.1 Perkinsus marinus ATCC 50983
AGTAGATAACGTCGTCGGGTGTTGCCGGATACAGTGTTATCGGTATTCACCCGTACCATTGTTCCAATGTGACGTGTTGACTCGCTCAGACCTTTTCAAGGCTCTGCGATCCGACTAAGAAAAGCTCCATCATGGGCATGCTGGCATTGAGCCTCAACTCTCTCAAGGTTGTGTCGATTTTTTTGTCTGGAGTTCTCTACGATATCGACAAAGCAGCACCTTATATTATGGTGAGTCCACTTGGAAAGATCCTTTTTCGAGGCTGGTTTCCGATGAACCATGCTCTATCCCTTCGGACTGACGTTGCGTTACGATAATGGTCTTCCCATTCAAGACGAGATGCTGCTACTCCGGTGTTCAGTTATTCTGCGTTGTCGTTGCTGGTGTACTCGCGGGCCTCGTTATGATGCGAATCATGCCGAGTGCGTTGAGGAGGAGGGGTTATGTGAAGGTTGTTCTGGCAGCCACCGAAGCGAGTAGATCTCACATTCACTTTGATAAGAAAGTCGGTACATAGCTGTTTTCCGGTGATTTGTGGAAGTTTACTCCTGTTACGCTACGCTTTTGCTCCGCTCATCGGAGCTCATGCGAGTTCGCAAATGTATGGCCGCTTTCAGCGACATCTCAACCACCGTATGGGTTTTGGTAACGAAGAGAATCAAGGAAGCCCACTGGCGTTGCCCTGCGGACGTGTTTCGGAAGAGGAGATTGACGCCATTCTTAGCTGGATCAAATCCGGTGTCTTCTTCACTCCAAGGATGGTGGCCGAGGTCAAAGGAGTAAGAAAGCTCTGTCTGTGTACATGCTCTAGCTTCTGATACTCGATATCACGTGAGAACTCGTAGCAAAAACTCTAGCACTCTGTGCTTCCTCACACGGTTCGTATCCAGCACCTAGTGGAGCTCTGAGGAACACTGGTACGAACATGTGTAGCATTCATCAGTGGTTCCTACTTTCGGGCAGCAATCACGTGTATACATAGTGACGTCCATTCTCGCTCGCGAGTGCTGTATCAGGACCTCATTCCTGACTTGGTGAAGTCACTCCTCGGCAGATGGACGACTGCGATGATGGAACAACATGGTTATGTGAATTGGTCTGAATGTGGCAGTGATATTGAAATGCTTTTGGAATCGGGTGAGATGTCATATCAACGGACTGTACTATTCATGC
>NW_003215161.1:0-919 GCF_000006405.1 Perkinsus marinus ATCC 50983
CTCTCTCTACTGTGGGAGGGGGAGGGTTGGACCAGTTCACTTTGGGCGATATTAGGAAGGCTGAGAAGACGCTTGAAAAGGTAGGCTTTGTAGTTGACCGGATACGTGGGGTATTATTGGAGTTTCACCTGTTTTACGTGAAGTGGCGTAAAACTCGGTGAAAACGCGATATTCGCGGTTTGTTGTAGTCGCGAAATATGTTTTTTACTACTGTTTTCCATATCACGGGTGAAACTCCATTGTGTTGTTTATTCAGTCCCACATGAGTTTAGGGCAGTACGCTCGTAAGGTGGCCCAAGGAGAAATTGCAAAGACGACAGATGATGACGAAGGGAAGTAAGTGGACCTGATCCGTATCTTACAGTGTTGAACCTAAGATATTCATTTATTGTTAGTAAATTCCTCGATGATGATGATGGTTTCTTCGCGAGTGAAATCCCAGACGGTGAAGGAGATGGTGGAAGAATGGCGAAGTGGCTGAAGCCGAGCGAAGGCACTTCCGGTCCGCCCATTGTAATATCAGCAATGCTTAGTTCACTCCTGAGCTCAGTCAGAACTCCTACTGCTAGTTCACAACTGCTTATCATAGTCTGTGGTCAATTTTGTGAGGCTCTCGAATTCACATAAATCACAACTCCTAGGAAAGTACCTCCTTTGCACGCTGTGTGCATCAAAATGACTTTTGTTGCCCGTTCGAGGAAGCGCTTAGGCTAGTCTAGGGCTCGTGGTTCCGTTGTGGATTTGTGAGATTTGTGGATGTTACGGTATGATTGATTTTCCGTGATCAGCCACAACCACATTTACCAGCGGGCGCCAAGACTTTGGAGGAGTTGGAAACATCACAGAGGCAGTCACGACAACAACGAGCTGCTGCTGCTGAATCATCGAGGATGCAGGGGAGGAATCAGGCCGGGGTTGG
>NW_003210403.1:0-2394 GCF_000006405.1 Perkinsus marinus ATCC 50983
GTATAGGTAATGCTACTTGAGATCAAAATGCGATGTCAACAGAGGCAGGTCTGATTATCCACTAATCGTGCTAGAACATGGCCGACGTTCGACACCTCCGCCACGTCTTCGATGTGCCAGGCTGCACATCCCAACAGAACTGCAATCATCGCAGCAGCTCTCTCGCCAAATATGAGAGTGAATACCACACCTCCAGTAACCCCTACAGTTAGGATTGCCAGATCTCGCACGTGGTCGGTCGGAGGGCTGTCGGGTATCGACACTATCGTCTCAAGCACTGCGTAGTTGGTGACGGCCTTCGCGACATGGGTGGCATGCCGACAGTATGGACAAGTAACGTACTTGCCGAACAGCCAGGAGTTCGAGGTGACAGACTCCATGCACTTAGCACAAACACTGTGTCCACACCGTGTGAGTACCTGAAGACACTTTCGTCGTTAAGGGAGGGTAGTTTAGGCCTACCATGGGGCGGTGCTGAGAATCGTCATAGTCGTTGCAGCATATACCGCATTCGAGAGGAGCAAGGACACCTCCCCCACAGCCGTCTCGTGGCTTCACTCGCATAACGACTTGCGGTAGGACTTGAGATAATCGAGCCGATGCCCAGTCCCAGTAATCTATCATATACTGCGACATCGAACACTCATTTACTAGTCAGCCTGAATAACTGCACAAAGGCGATGCAATGCAAGGTTCGACCGCCTTGAACGCAACAAGAAGGGTTCACTGATATCGAGTGCAAATTGGAGAGCTCATAAGAATTGTCGTATGACCGGAGACACCAAGCGGTGTGCAAACGAAGTTAGCGACGGCTGCTTTGAAAACTTGGGTACTCCACACTGGAGTCCTCACTGCAAAGAACGCATCCGTCATGAAAATACAGCCCAGACTAGGTTAACCACTGTTCATCCATTACTGATGACTTTCTCGCATGAACAGCAGTGCAGTTGAGAAAAGCACAACATACATCCACATTGACGGGGGCTGTTCAGACCCTCGCCGTTAAATCACTCCAACGCATCACATGGTATTAGCCTCAGACACTAATAGAGAATACGCTAGGGTGTATTTTACCACGCAGCTACTGCTATAGTAGTGGTATTTTGTCAAACTAGAGAAAACGGGGGTTCTCGGAAGTCGACTCATAGTCGTCAGCAAGCTTGAGGTTCTCTTGCTTCAGCGAAAGCATCTTGTACTTCTTGGCTCCGACCTCCACTCGCACAGCCACACGCCCATCGTCGGTGACCTGGAGAACTCACTCACTACTTTCAAGACTACTTGGAGACTTGTTGACCGCCTCGTGTGTGAAAGATGTGCAGGAGGTGTCTGTTGAGAATTTCACCCATGACATGGGCCGTATAGAAAGTGTTAGGTCAACATGAGATCTAGGTAAGCATTGATGCCGTTCTGTGTTCACTATAAGCGGAATTATGGCTTTTCGCGCGAAATTTCTCGGGTTTCCCGAGGCAACCATCAGCGGAAAAATCAGGATAGACATAATGAGGCACAGTTAATGTGTCTTCCCGTGCCCACTCTACTAGATTGCGAAGCATGCTACTACTCTACATTTTGCATACCGTACCTTGATGACTTCGGCGGGCTTGCCATTGTAGTGTTGGGCCTTCGCCAGACCCGTAACCACCACTCGGTCACCATCCATGAATGAACACGAGTCGACATACAGCTCTTCCCGAACACTTATCCTGACACAGCACGCATGTGCACGGTATGAACACAGTTTATGATCTCACCTGTCCACCAGAGGTATCGGAGGAGCGCTGCCTTGTCGGTATCCCTGAGGCAGTAGCATCTGGCTGAAGTTGAGCAGACTGGTTACACCAGTAACCTAACAGAGCGAGGTTTCTCCTCGACAGCCGCTCGATGCAGTGGCGCCTACCTCATAGGGGAGCAACGGCAACTGTATGACGGACAAACCGGCATCCGCTACGTCAGGGAAGTTTCGCAACTCGTTCAGGTACTTCTGCTGGATTGAATTCCTGAAAGGACCATCAGCGTTAGAGAATATTCACATAGTAAACTACGCGGGTTCATAGAAATGAGAAAACCTGGGAAAATTCTTGTAGATTTTTATACACTTTTGAGCAGATTACTACACTGCAGTACGGAAACTGCTCGAGCTCAGATGAGGAAGCACTAGGAGCAGTACTACTAGTCGACTGACGCGAGGAACTCACCTGGCTCTGCAAAACTGAACGGACTGCTGTATAGTCCTCCACGAAGCCAGACCGAGTGCCTGAGGGATCGCCTACGTCGCATTGTGAGTTACGAGTATAGTACCTCCTCGCCCTTCTGGGCAGTAGAGGCATCATCGATCGACAACGAAGTGAAATCGCCAAGCCCAAGCTGGTTCACAACAACGTGCGAGACCGCGAC
>NW_003216298.1:0-1030 GCF_000006405.1 Perkinsus marinus ATCC 50983
AGCCAGCGCCTTAGACCACTCGGCCAACTGTCGATGAGTGCTTCAAAAATCATAGCGGAGAAGATGCGTTACACTATAGGACATGACACAAAAACGGTTTCGAACCGTTTCCGCGGAATGCGTTCTTCATCAAATCACACGAAAAGAAATTTCTAACAGCTGTAGGATTCGAACCCACGCCCTTGCGGACTGACGCCTGAAGCCAGCGCCTTAGACCACTCGGTCAAACTGTCGATGAGTGCTTCAAGATTCATAGCCGAGGTGATGCATCGCTCTGCCAAACCAGAGGACACAAAAAATGGATTGAACGGATTCTGCGAGGTGCGATGGCACAATATCGATCAAAAGGTTTTGGTCTTGCACTACCTCGCTTCTGAAAGGGTCTCGGTTCTTAATATAAGACCAGTCAGGTATATAGGCTGACAGCTGTGGGGTTCGAACCCACGCCCTTTCGGACTGGCGCCTTAAGCCAGCGCCTTAGACCACTCGGCCAAACTGTCGATGAGTGCTTCAAAAATCATAGCGGAGAAGATGCGTTACACTATAGGACATGACACAAAAACGGTTTCGAACCGTTTCCGCGGAATGCGTTCTTCATGGAATCACACGAAAAGAAATTTCTAACAGCTGTGGGATTCGAACCCACGCCCTTGCGGACTGACGCCTGAAGCCAGCGCCTTAGACCACTCGGCCAAACTGTCGATGAGTGCTTCAAGATTCATAGCCGAGGTGATGCATCGCTCTGCCAAACCAGAGGACACAAAAAATGGATTGAACGGATTCTGCGAGGTGCGATGGCACAATATCGATCAAAAGGTTTTGGTCTTGCACTACCTCGCTTCTGAAAGGGTCTCGGTTCTTAATATAAGACCAGTCAGGTATATAGACTGACAGCTGTGGGTTCGAACCCACGCCCTTTCGGACTGACGCCTGAAGCAGCGCCTTAGACACTCGGCCAAACTGTCGATGAGTGCTTCAGGATTCATAGGCCGAAGTGATGCATCGCTCTACCAAACCAGAGGACACAAAA
>NW_003204579.1:0-1121 GCF_000006405.1 Perkinsus marinus ATCC 50983
CTAATCCGTATCTTACTCGGTCAACCTCAAGATACGCCATTGATAGTATTCATCGTACTTGGAGTCAGTACGTTGACGCTTGTGCTGAAGTAGAGGCGGGTGTAACGAACGATACCAAAACTAGAGATATCTGAGGTAAATATAACGGGGAAAAATTATTGCCAAATTTTCACGATTTTTCAGGGAGGGGTATGAGAGAGAAATTATCCGATTTTTGTATTTCCATAATCCCCCACAGTGCCGAAGAGGCGTGTCCTAAAGGCGATTACTGTATTGGACACGAGTAGGTTGAATTGGTGATCATGATTAGTGTTTAGTGATGATTTAGATACCGTCAGTTTTACTACTGGCTGGGCTATGAACATACGGGAGATTTGGAAGATCCTTGTTTGAAGTGGTGGTTGTGAATAGTGGCGTTTATGTGATTTCCTGTGTGCTCTCAGCCGACCGCAGCTGACCATGTTGCGCGTTGAAGGGAACTCGACGAGTAGTGTTGTTGGTGTGATTGATCCAAGTGATGGTATGGACGATTTTATTCTAAGTGAGTAATTTGGAATAAAAAGTTGGTGTTGTTGTGGTATTAGATACTGGAAATATTCCGACATATACGTACGATAAACTGATTTCGAGTTGGAATTATCGATGTGGAAATAGCAGTGGTATATTGCTCGATTTCGAAGATGATGATGAGAAGCATTGTCCCGACATCTACTTGAGGTTTACGGAAAGAGTGCGGTATGTGCCTCTTATAAGAGTTGATGCTAATGAGGAAAAAGAGAATACGACACAATTCAATTTTGAGATAGTCATGGACCAAAGGTCTTATACGAAGGCTTCGGCGATATTGAGTATTATACAAACTATTTTTGTATGTTTTTTATTAGGTAGGAATTGGAAAACTGCTATGGGGAATTTGTATTGTTTTTGTTTTATGATAGGCGGCGGAGCGATGCTTTTTTCGAAGGACGCGAATGATTTGGTGTTGCGGCCGATCGAAAGAATGGCGAGTAAAATGGACAAGCTGAGATTGTGAGGGAATCAGGAGTGTGAAGTGGCGAGGGTGTGGTATGGTGATCAGAATCCTCTGTATGCGACGAAATTGGAAGATGATGAACATAAAA
>NW_003210729.1:0-1229 GCF_000006405.1 Perkinsus marinus ATCC 50983
TGGTTACGAGAGGAAGAAATTTGAACTGCGTCGGAGGTGTGGACTCACCCTTGGGTGAATCGTCAATAGCCATCTTGATGTAACCTTTGTCGCCCCATGAAGCTCCCCAGGAGTTCTTTACAAGATAGTAACTGATCAGCGTATTAATTCGTGGAGTGCGATCGCTCATGATGAGTGATGAACTCACGGCTCAATTGCTTCCAAGTCATAGCCAACTGCGAGAACAGCATGATTCAATGTCGTATTGCACGGAGCTGAAACCGGAAAGCGTTCCACATGGGAACATGACAGTATCATGTCACCGTACAATTCAAAACCCCTCCGCCATAGTGTTGGAAAGCTCTAGATCCCGCATCAATGGCGACACTGACTGGCCCACTCAAGGCTATCGCTGCCAGAAGGGCGGGCTTTGAAGATGTCACGTTCACATAGCGTGTGGAATGGGGCTGAGGACTGGGTGGATCGAAAGCTCAGCGGATGAACATTGCTTGACTCACCGCGATTACGGCCGTATGATTGTGTTGACAGCGAAGATGAATCGGAAAGAAGAATGGAATAAATTTTGATTTATATGGATAATCCTTCTCCGAATCGATACCGTGATCCGCCACGTATTCGAATGCGTCGGACATCCATCCACCCATACACCCCCTGAAGTGTCGAGGAATCGTATACAAGTAGGTTACAATAGAGGTATTTACTTAGTCCCATAAGACAGGCTGCAGTCGAGTAACTGCTCCTCCGAGAGTGGCACGAGCTCCCCAGTAAGATTCTTGTGAAGAGCCTCAAGGGCACCTGTTGATAATAACCTCGAAAGTTATCAGCGCGGGCCAGCGGAAGTATCCCACCAGTAGTTGAGAAGGCCCAGCAACTTCCACAAATGCCCTGATCTTTAACACCCGTAACCCAGCCTTTGGCAGCATAGTTGACAGCTGCCGGAAGCTCTTCAATGGAGCCCTCATAACTAACGGTGTTTGCTCCGTTTCCTGAAGGAAGAGTTGCGCACTAGATGAGGATCTGATCTTCAGGATCAGTAAAAGAGGAATAGCTGCGATGCTTGATGCTACCCGTGAAGCTTCTACTCTTCGGCATTGTCCCGAGTCTGGTCACTCTGAACTCGGCATTGGTCAGATGAGCGAATGGAGTCACCTTGAGCTTGTAGGGCAGACCTGCAGATGGTACTCTTACGTCAACTTGAATAGGTATCCTCAACCAGATGACCCCACCTT
>NW_003205362.1:0-1029 GCF_000006405.1 Perkinsus marinus ATCC 50983
ACAGTGTTGGATTGGCACCAAACCAATGCCGCAGCTATTGGTCCTTAGGGTTCTTCCTTGATGGTTCATCCTTCACCTGCCCAGTCCTAGGGCGTTTATCAGACCCGAAGCTACTGTCCTTCTCCCCACCTTGACCGTTCTGCCAATAAGGCTTAGATTGGGGGTCGCCAAAATGTTTACGATAACGGCAATCCCTACCGAAGGGACAGGATTGGCGAGTGAAACGGCAAGTGTCAGCACCGAAGTGCATAGCCCTCCCTTGCCTACGTATACCACTTGCCCGAAGGTGGCCTGGGTATGCCAGATTGGCTCACCGCTGGTTTAGCCAAGGCTACAGCTATCAACTCGTGAGACTGGTTGGATCTTAAATAGGTACCGAGGGCAGAGTCGACTTGGAGAGAAGGGTCAGTGTCCCGCAGGCGGGTGACCCCTTGTGGCAAGGCCAGCCTGTAACCCTTATCACACTCGACTGCTGCCTCGATTGATCGTGACCTCGCTAACCAGAGCAACCGGCTCAGATAAGCAACCGTGCCTTCCTCAGCTTCGAGAAGATCTCGACCACGGCGACACCACCACCACCACCATAGTTTTTGTTGGAACCGACGACTTCGCTGGCAGTACCGGGACTTTTGGTGGATGAGCTGGCAGACTTCGCATCGGCTACCTCCGTCATAGTGGTTGTTTCGGACTCTCCGTCGAGTCCCCCATATGCACACCTTCTCAATAGTTCGTCGGTCAGCTCCAGGGCCGCCTCGAGCACACCCACAGTACTAATACCCATGTCGACACAAACATTCGACGCTTTCTCAGCCAAGTCGGGAAGAACTTCGCGGAAGGGGTCGGGCGTGCTGGACGTGGTAGAAATATAAAAAACAATCTGCAACCAGCTCACGTAAATCGTAGCATGACCCAATACTCGTCTAGCCGAATTCTGTGGCGGAGTTTCTGCCTAGCCTGGCACGCTAAGCTAAGTCCTCAGCTCGGGCACCGAGCCTCGGTGGAGAACACGGTGTCGCAGTCACTGTCTCT
>NW_003216000.1:0-4692 GCF_000006405.1 Perkinsus marinus ATCC 50983
GTGACAATTTCCCAGCGAACAAAGAATCTGGTTTCCACTGGAGTTTAGGTCGTGAGAATCATCCTTGTATATCGATCGTGTAACGTTGTCTCAATATCTTAGCTTTACGTGAGCTTGTTGATATACATGAATATCAAGATGAGTCTCTTCTATAGACCTATTGGTTGGGTGTATCAATAGTGTGGGTACGCCTTCTCATGTGCTAGTAAGCAAGATGCTACGATATCATCACCATCCTCAGTTCCGTTGTCACGATTGTTTCAGCTATAGCATTCTAGCAACTGTTCATTGTAAAAACTGATTTTGATGGGCTGCATTTGTCGGTATGAGCTAAAACCAATCGGCTTGCCTGTGTTTGCACTACTGCATGCGATGGGCTCTCCCTTGGCTCCTGATATCCCCCTAGCTCCGTATAGGTTGGATAAAGTCGATACCTACACGACATTCGAGACCATCGGGTAACAACAACGCAAGTTGTACCTCAACAAAAGGTATGTGGGCAAACATGATTCCTTGCACGCCAGCGAGATCATCTGTAGACGCAGTTTTCTCGAACCTGACTCGAGTTATCCGCGCCTGTAGCAACTCAGTTGATGCTACCACTGCACTTGATCAGCCTCAATGCATCCCCAACCCGTGAAGCTTGTGCAATTGTCCATCCCACTATCCATCATCCACAACACAGCTGTTGGCCTCTTATCTCGATCTGAATAGATCGGCAAATAATAGACAGATGCGCCGCTGAGGCCTTCGGGGGCTGAGAGAGACCGCATGGGGATCCTTGAGCTGACGCTCTACCGACCTTCCCGTGTCAAACTTGTATTGCCGTATTTGATGTCATAACGAATAACATCGTGCGCCTTAGGGGGGAAGGGTCTGGCCATCCAGTCGTGATTGCCGAGTACATAGGCATAAGGTATCTTAGCATTCATTGAGTTTAGGCAAGATATGCTTTTCTCACCCCAGCAGCTCGCATAGGCATAGTGAACTTTTCCCACTGCTCGACGAACCAATCGGTGCAGTTTAATAGAGATGCGCATAGGCCCGGGGCACCGTAGTTGGAGGACATGTCACCGTTGAGCACGACCTGAGGACAGCAGGAGGTGACCTAGTGACCTCTGCAGAACTTATAGTCAGAAAGACGTAGACAGACGCGAATCACAGAGCCGTACAAAAGGTACGTATCGATAGGATCGAGCTAATGAGTTGTAACAAGGAAGCGGGAGAGACGATGGTAAGTGTGAGCACATTGTCTATTTACCAGATCTGGCTTCAACAATGTCAGCATTCGTTCTTGGAATACCTATTATGAAAGTGAACACATGAAAGTCTGCCAGCTTGCAAATGACAGATGCTTTGAGTGGAATGTGTTTAGCCTTGATCAACACTCCCTGAAAAATAGCCCCTACCTTGCTTTTCTCATCATGGAGATCTCCCTGTGTATCAACGGACCCCTCTCCGTAGTGTATGTCACTGAACTGCAAAACTCTGAACTTTCCTTCCTCACTGAAACGAAGCTTGATTCCTTCTGGTGCTGGAGTGGTCCTCCCTCCTGGTGCCTGAGTCGTTCCCCCTCGGGTGTTACTGCTACATCCGTGAAAGGAAAAAGACGAGATTGTCAACAGGAGGATGGATATAATCATTTTGTAGCGCCAGAACCCGAAAAATCTCTAATGTGTCAGCAGCAGTCCACCACTGGCAACAACTTGTAATGCTTGTTGCCAACAAGCATTGCATTAACTACTTCAAGCAGCAACGTGGATCACCTGGATCGTAGTGCGCCTTCAACGTGAGATCAAAGGAGAATCCTGCGTTGCAGATAACGCTCGCCCGTGCAAGCGATTATCATTTTAAGAAACGATGATACCCCCTATCAACACTTGGCTTTTCCGGATGCTTACTATTGGTTGCTTCATGGTATTCCTGTTTCAAGTAAAGGTTCAATGCGTGTCCTATCTATGAGACGTTGGTAATGTATGATTCACACCTCTGCGGTGGTCCAGCCTCATCTGCGCACTCTGCTTGCATGGTGGCTGACGTCTTTTGTGGCACCTTCACGCCTTGCAGCTTGACCTCCGCGCCGTCGATCCATGTCTAGCTCCGAGACTCGCTCAGACTCTGCCTCCCCCGCCAAGGAGAAGTCCCTGTTGGCTCAAGTGGAGTCTTACATAAAGAGACTTATGAAGGGGTAAGTTCACTATCAGTCTGTCGTTCAACCCAATGTGATAAGCGTTCGCTCGCTCCAGTATATCAGCTCAAGACGTATACTATGGTTTGCTACTCAAGATTTGTTGTCGCCTATGTCCCCACTGAAGTTTCTCTTTTCAGGATTCCGGTAATTCTCCGTGTCGAACATGATGATGGCGATTCCGACGACGAGCCCGTCACCAAGTCAGCTATCTGTATGACATGCTATCGAGCAATAATGTGTCGATGACGGGCTTTGGTCAGGCACTGGGATCCTCAACCGCAACCTCGACTCGGTCAAATTCACCCCCTTGAAAGAAGAGGCAACAACGGATGACAGCAAAGAACCTGGTAAGTTCCAACTGCTGCCCAGCGTTCGATGGCATAACCATGTTAGGTATTGTGATTGAACTCCAGGATGTTGAGAAGGTCATCTGTCTCAATGAGAATCATCCCTCTGTCGTCCTCGTATTATTTCGTCAGCACCTTATGTTTTACATTTCGTGTTACCTACAGGTCATCCCTAAGTATGATCGTTACGTCGAGATCGTCAGCAGCGGTGTGGAAGACTTTAAAGCATGGTCGGCACTGTTTGCTTGAGCGACTCTATCGCGGCAGCTAGGTACGCTACACTGCGTATGCTCTGTCCGGAGGAGGGTGAAGACGACTCGTCTATCACGGACGACAGTGGAGATGCTTCTTCTGATAGTTATGAGGCCTCTTCTCCAGAACTGTCTGCTAAGGCTCGCAGGGCTATGATGAAGGTCACTGAATCTATGTGGGATCACTGTGAAGTATTCTGCTTCAGTCCTTGAGCCCGGCCTCCGAGGATTCGTCCTCTCGAGATGTGGAAGAGCGCCAGATTGCGCAGGTGACCATCGTTGTTATCAGATGTCAACAGGCATGTGTCGTGCCCCTAAGGTTAATGCTCTTAAGCAGATCATCACTAGTCAAGGAAGACTTATCGATGCCCTCCGCCGGGATAGGTGAGCTCTCCTATGATTATAGCCCCATGATTTATCTTTTTTAGGGATCGCATGCAGGTTTTGGAGGTGCAAAACCGTGACCTTGTCCGCGTCTTGAAAGGTAAAATTCGCCGTATGTTTTAATCGAGTGTTTCCTCCGTTGCAGAGCGCGAGGTCAGCTTGGACGAGCTGATGGGCGTCTGTCAGCGTTTGATGGATCAGCAAGGCAAATGGGTGAACATCCACCTCGAGCGGAATGCGGTCGTGCTGAATCCTCCTAAGCCTTCATCCAGCGGTAAGGCCCCTCTGGCTCTGCCCGCAGTACCTCACGCCCCCGGCTCAGAGAAGGGTGAATCTAAGGTTGGTCATATCCGTCCATACTTGTTATCTATGATTGTCGCAGCGTCCCGTCTTCGCACCGAAGCCACGCGAGGTGTCAGTTGGGCAGGATAGCGGAACTGATGACGACTCGTCTGGAGTTGATGTCGCTGATCTCGAGTAGGTTGCCCTACTAGGGGTCATGTCTCTTATTTTGCTCTTTCTTTGCAGTAACAGTGAGTTGGATGTTCTTATGTCGTATTTGGACGATAAGCTAATGATGCTGAAGAAGATAGGGAGGGAGATTGGTATTTCACATTGCCGCCCAATCAGTTATGTCCCTGCTGTATTTGTCAGGCTCTTTCTCTCCGAAGGACGATAAGGACGGTGACGACTCTGACGAGGAAGATGCAAGGGTAGACGCTACGCTCGAGAATGTGGTTGCTGAAGAAGCCGAGATCACTAAGCTCCAGGACGAGTTGAGCTCGCTTCAGAAGCAGAAAATCGCAGTGAGGCACTTGGCCAAAAATGCGGGATAACTTTTCCTGTTTTCGTTAGCTCCAGCGCGTGTTGGATCGCACAGCTATGAGAAATATGGTGAGAGGTCACGAATAGTCGTCGCAGCTGTAGATACGTAGCACCATAAGTGAATGTATGTAGTAACTACCGCTACAGATTATTCTTTGCGTAGAAAGTAGGGCATGATTTAATCATTATCGGCTCTGTCATCACATGTCTCCGGTTATTCGTTTGTTATTGGGTTTCAAGTCAATTTAATCAGTTCGATTAGAAGAGGGTAGTGAACCACTGAGCCATCGAAAGACGTCATTCTAGGGTTAGAATTGTAGGAGAGTAGTTTATGGAATTTGATCTCGGATCGAGTGAACTCGACATTCCTCTTGGTCGATGAAAGTTGGACCAGTTATATAGAGTCCGATGGTAGTGTCAATACCATTATCTAATTATATTCACAAGCATGTTGCTTATCTAGTCTTCATGATCGAAAGATATCGTGTTATGCTTACGTGTAGGAGATTGACACCAACTTTGTAAACCTTGTGAAGATGGTGGGGCAAAAACTTGGTGGTCGAAATTTTAGGTATATCTGGCCCTATCATCGGCAAACACACATTTCCTCGCCTCAAGACGTATCCGATGGATATAGTGAATACGTCCACGCACGGCGAAGGCCATGTTCTCCAATGGCCTGCATGGTAAAGGC
>NW_003202157.1:0-1021 GCF_000006405.1 Perkinsus marinus ATCC 50983
CCCAACAAGACCTTTGTTTCTGGTCTCGTGAATCTTCGGAATACGAGGGCTTATATGGGTGCGACAGTGGTTGTTTAGCATGGGCTAATGACGGAGTAAATCAGCTGTCAGCTGAGAATGCTGGTCCAGTGGAATTGATTATACTGAGACATATCTTGAGGCGGTGGCATAGGCGCCCCTCCCGATGTAAATAATTATACTGAGGCATATCTTCAGCCAGTGGCATAGGCGTCCCGCCTGATCCAATCGAATGTACTTAGGTATATCTCAAGGCGGTGGCATAGGCGCCCCGCCCATTGGAATTGAAAATACTGAGGCACCTCTTAGAGCAGTGGCATAGGCGCCCCGCTCATTGGAATTGAAAATACTGAGGCATCTCCTAGAGCGGTGGCATAGGCGCCCCGCTCATTGGAATTGGAAATACTGAGGCATCTCTTAGAGCAGTGGCATAGGCGCCCCGCTCATTGGAATTGAAAATACTGAGGCATCTCTTAGAGCAGTGGCATAGGCGCCCCGCTCATTGGAATTGAAAATACTGAGGCATCTCTTAGAGCAGTGGCATAGGCGCCCCGCTCATTGGAATTGAAAATACTGAGGCATCTCTTAGAGCAGTGGCATAGGCGCCCCGCCCATTAGAATTGAAAATACTGAGGCATCTCTTAGAGCAGTGGCATGGGCGCCCCGCTCATTGGAATTGAAAATACTGAGGCATCTCTTAAGGCAGTGGCATAGGCGCCCCGCCCATTGGAATTGAAAGCGAAATAAGTCTCTAGAAGGTGTAATCCCAAACTACCATGGTCAAATTTGCCATGGTTGTTTGCCACAGGCTGGGTTGGGAACGGCTCCTCCGGGAGGGAAAGGAAGTATATCGCTGATGGGGGTGGCCGAGGGGGAGGAGGAGGAGGAGGTGGTCGATGAACACAGTGTTGGGGGAATATATGTTCGCAAACCTCAGCAGAGCTCAGGAGTTTCCTCACTAATTATACAGGTTTGATTACAAATTCGGGTAGAAGTTACAGAA
>NW_003200354.1:0-1375 GCF_000006405.1 Perkinsus marinus ATCC 50983
GCAAACCACGACACTTGCTCATCAACGGACTCAACTCGAGGACGAGGACGATGTTGACGATGATGATGCTGCTGGTCTTCCGATATCAGTAGTCGATCTCGCCGTAGCTCCTTCGGATGGGGTCCAGAGGTCCACCAGGCGCTCCTCAGAAATGAACCTTTTGTCCGGGCCAGTGAGGTCAATCACGTGAGCGTTAGCCGTACCGATGTTCTTTGTATTTCTGATCGTCCTCAAAGGCTTCCTCATACGTCCAACCGATATTCTCAAGGCACTTGATGCAGAAACACACTCTGTGAGGAAATATGCATATGGTCAACTACGTGTGCTGGAGAGAATACGAAAACTCTGAGGGAATTCTTATTGATTACTCTACACTTCTACTCGACCTGTGTAAACCCCTGAGCTCAGCTGAGGAAAGCGAACATATATTTCTCCAACACTGGAAGCAGGGGGAGCAACCAGGAATCGAACCCACGACTGACCTTATGGAGTGCATCCCAGTAGTCATAATCGTGTCTTCCTGTGGACCGAGAACAACATTAACCAGAGACTCCAGCAGCAGAGCCGCGCCCGTTCGCCCACGGAAGTTCGAACCTGAGCGGACGGTATATTAAAAGTCGATTGAGACTATATATGGAATCACAAGCAGTGTTGGAATATATGCTCGCTTTCCTCAGCTTTGAACTTTGGAGTTTGCTCAATAATTAGAGAAATTCACATACGAACTTGGATAGGAGTATACAGAAGCCATTGAAAACTTCCTCGAATTTCCTCAGTTTTGTCACCAACAGATGTGGTTGACCATGTGCATATCTTGCCACTTCGACCACAAGACAACATTTGTTGACAACAACACAATACTGAAAGTGGATGCGATAACAAATTGTCATTGCATCCATTGTTAGTGTTAAGCAAGTCCGGCCGATCAGTGAGGCCGAATACGCGAATCAGTTGAGTAAAAACCTCAGGTAAAAACATAGTCTTTCTCATTGTACACTTCGCTACACTGAAGTACAGTAACAATATTCCATCACGACCAAGCAGGAAGACCTTACTCAGCAAGTGGCTCCTACGGGCAAGATGGGTGTGACAATTAGCACACCGATAGATTGAGCCCAAGGTACGTAGGAAACTGTTATCAGTTGAGTATGGCCCGAAAGGGTCCTCCTCAGGCTCGTCTAATGCCGCGGTAAACAGTCTACCCATAATACAATAGAACGCACAAACATATCTACTCTCTAATGTGGTTAACAACAGTTGAGCGGAGTTGAACTCGACACTGCTACACATACACTATATCGACTTCATAACAATAACACCCCTAAACAGCGGCACTGCATGCCTCGCCTTTTTCTATTTCCGTGCCTCGTCAAGG
>NW_003208972.1:0-1308 GCF_000006405.1 Perkinsus marinus ATCC 50983
TCAGCTGAGCTCGGAGTTTTCTTACTAATATAGAGTCACACAGGAGTCGGATAGAAGTTCACAGAGCCAACAAGAATTCCCCAAAATTTTCTCAAAACTTCAATATTGGCACCGACACACGTAGTTGGCCATGTGCATACTTTTCCACACTGGTACCGGATGAAGGAAGGGCATGAGCTGCCATTCGAATCACTGGCCTTAGCGTCTTATACTGTGTGCCCTTTACGCAGTGTAATACAGTATGAGTACTTCATATTTATTGAAGGTATGTGGCCCCTCGGCTCTTAGTGCGATAGATTCAGTCAGACAACCATAAGATAGGCTTTAGGCCCTGAAGCTTAGGGTCATCAATTGCCTCGGATGGGGCAACTATGCCACTCTAAGATAGGCCGTATTTTGGTGCATTTTTACAGTTGGGGCAACTATGCCACGCTAAGATAGGCCGTATTTTGGTGCATTTTTACAGTTGGGGCAACTATGCCACGCTAAGATAGGCCGTATTTTGGTGCATTTTTACAGTTGGGGCAACTATGCCACGCTAAGATAGGCCGTATTTTGGTGCATTTTTACAGTTGGGGCAACTATGCCACGCTAAGATAGGCCGTATTTTGGTGCATTTTTACAGTTGGGGCAACTATGCCACGCTAAGATAGGCCGTATTTTGGTGCATTTTTACAGATGGGGCAACTATGCCACGCTAAGATAGGCCGTATTTTGGTGCATTTTTACGGATGGGGCAACTATGCCACGCTAAGATAGGCCGTATTTTGGTGCATTTTTACAGTTGGGGCAACTATGCCACGCTAAGATAGGCCGTATTTTGGTGCATTTTTACAGATGGGGCAACTATGTCACGATAAGATAGGCCGTAGTACAGTGCACTTTTTGCAGATGGGGCAACTATGCCACGCTAAGATAGGCCGTATTTTGGTGCATTTTTACAGATGGGGCAACTATGTCACGATAAGATAGGCCGTAGTACAGTGCACTTTTTGCAGATGGGGCAACTATGCCATTATAAGATAAGCCGTATTCCGGTTGATTTCCGGAGGTGGGGCAACTATGCAATTCTAAGATAGGCCGTATTTCGATCAATTTCTGCAGGGAGAGTAACTATGCCACTCCAAGATAGGTCGTATTACGGTCAGTCTCTGCAGGCGGGGCAAACAGGTTGTTCCAGGGTACGCTCCAGCACAATCAATCCCGCAGCGCATGGCATAGGACAGTCAATCTGGCGAAATTCCGCTGTGAGTGAGCCAGTCTCGTGCGGGGCAGATATGCCAGCCCATCCTCCATTATTGTATGTGT
>NW_003209082.1:0-3387 GCF_000006405.1 Perkinsus marinus ATCC 50983
AGTTGGAGCTCTCGTAGTAGTCGTGGTAGTTGGAGCTCTCGTAGTAGTCGTGGTAGTTGTAGCTTTCGTAGTAGTCGTAGTAGTCGTGGTAGTTGGAGCTCTCGTAGTAGTCGTGGTAGTTGTAGCTCTCGTTGTAGTCGTGGTAGTTGTAGCTCTCGTTGTAGTCGTGGTAGTTGGAGCTCTCGTAGTAGTCGTGGTAGTTGTAGCTCTCGTTGTAGTCGTGGTAGTTGTAGCTCTCGTTGTAGTCGTGGTAGTTGTAGCTTTCGTAGTAGTCGTGGTAGTTGGAGCTCTCGTAGTAGTCGTGGTAGTTGGAGCTCTCGTTGTAGTCGTGGTAGTTGTAGCTCTCGTAGTAGTCGTGGTAGTTGTAGCTTTCGTAGTAGTCGTGGTAGTTGGAGCTCTCGTAGTAGTCGTGGTAGTTGTAGCTCTCGTTGTAGTCGTAGTAGTCGTAGTAGTCGTAGTAGTCGTGGTAGTTGGAGCTCTCGTTGTAGTCGTGGTAGTTGTAGCTCTCGTAGTAGTCGTGGTAGTTGTAGCTTTCGTAGTAGTCGTGGTAGTTGGAGCTCTCGTAGTAGTCGTGGTAGTTGTAGCTCTCGTTGTAGTCGTGGTAGTTGGAGCTCTCGTAGTAGTCGTGGTAGTTGTAGCTCTCGTTGTAGTCGTGGTAGTTGTAGCTCTCGTTGTAGTCGTGGTAGTTGTAGCTTTCGTAGTAGTCGTGGTAGTTGGAGCTCTCGTAGTAGTCGTGGTAGTTGTAGCTCTCGTTGTAGTCGTG
This sequence comes from Perkinsus marinus ATCC 50983, assembly GCF_000006405.1. Taxonomy (NCBI): domain Eukaryota; phylum Perkinsozoa; order Perkinsida; family Perkinsidae; genus Perkinsus; species Perkinsus marinus. The sequence continues at coordinate 764 of NW_003209082.1, forward strand.
GTAGTTGTAGCTCTCGTTGTAGTCGTGGTAGTTGTAGCTTTCGTAGTAGTCGTGGTAGTTGGAGCTCTCGTAGTAGTCGTGGTAGTTGTAGTTTTCGTAGTAGTCGTGGTAGTTGTAGCTTTCGTGGTAGTCGTGGTAGTTGGAGCTTTCGTAGTAGTCGTGGTAGTTGTAGCTTTCGTAGTAGTCGTGGTAGTTGGAGCTCTCGTAGTAGTCGTGGTAGTTGTAGCTCTCGTTGTAGTCGTAGTAGTTGTAGCTCTCGTTGTAGTCGTGGTAGTTGTAGCTCTCGTTGTAGTCGTGGTAGTTGTAGCTTTCGTAGTAGTCGTGGTAGTTGGAGCTCTCGTAGTAGTCGTGGTAGTTGTAGCTCTCGTTGTAGTCGTGGTAGTTGTAGCTTTCGTAGTAGTCGTAGTAGTTGGAGCTCTCGTAGTAGTCGTGGTAGTTGTAGTTTTCGTAGTAGTCGTGGTAGTTGTAGCTTTCGTGGTAGTCGTGGTAGTTGGAGCTTTCGTAGTAGTCGTGGTAGTCGTAGTAGTTGGAGCTCTCGTAGTAGTCGTGGTAGTTGTAGTTTTCGTAGTAGTCGTGGTAGTTGTAGCTTTCGTGGTAGTCGTGGTAGTTGGAGCTTTCGTAGTAGTCGTGGTAGTCGTAGTAGTTGTAGCTCTCGTTGTAGTCGTAGTAGTTGTAGCTCTCGTTGTAGTCGTGGTAGTTGTAGCTTTCGTAGTAGTCGTGGTAGTTGGAGCTCTCGTAGTAGTCGTGGTAGTTGGAGCTCTCGTAGTAGTCGTGGTAGTTGTAGCTTTCGTAGTAGTCGTGGTAGTTGGAGCTCTCGTAGTAGTCGTGGTAGTTGTAGCTTTCGTAGTAGTCGTAGTAGTCGTGGTAGTTGGAGCTCTCGTAGTAGTCGTGGTAGTTGTAGCTCTCGTTGTAGTCGTGGTAGTTGTAGCTCTCGTTGTAGTCGTGGTAGTTGTAGCTTTCGTAGTAGTCGTGGTAGTTGGAGCTCTCGTAGTAGTCGTGGTAGTTTGTTTGTTTGTTTGTTAGTTTAACGTCCGACGCCTAGGAAGGCTTTGTCAGACGACAGCCGTGCAATGGTCAGTAGATAGTCAGGGTAAATAATGATGACAAATGATAATGACAAATAATAATGATGACAAATGATAATAGTGACAAATGATAATGATACATCAGTTTTTTTTTCTTTTCTTTTTCTTTTTTTTTCCTTTTTTTTTCTTTTTTTTTTCTTTTCTTTTTTTTTCTTTTTTTTTTCTATACTTTTCTATTCTTGTTTTTTTTTTTACTTTTTTTTTCTTTTCTTTTTTATTTTTTTTTCTTTTCTTTTTTTTTTTTCTTCTCACTTAGGGAGGCAAAAAAAAAGTAATAAAATAAAATAAAAATAATAGTACAGACGCAGTGCCGACAGTTGCATATTTCGAACGAAATTCGAAACGAGCGATTGGTTACTCTAGATTAGGCGACCCTATTCCCCTACTCCCCGGCACTTAGTTTCCTGCAGAAGAGCTCTGCATCTCTCACTCTACCTGCCGTGATAGTCAGCTGTCCCAAAGTCCCAGACCTCTGTACCCATCCTGGCCTGAAGCTTGCTCTCGCGGGTGCTGTACACCTCAGTAGTGCATGGACATTATCGTCCACCTCCTGGCAGTGCTGACATAGCTTGCTCGGAGGTGGATCAGGACGATATTTGTAGGCTTGTAGACTGCGTGAGTGACCACACAAAAAACGCAGCAGGTATGATGCTCTCTGGGTTGTGACGAACCGAGTAAGTACATCTCTCTGCCTTTGCGATGCTAGAGCCAGCTGCGTGGAGGGGCTGAGCTTTGTTAGGAAACCCTTCAGATAGTTCTCAGTGGCATGATCAATTACCCTTTGTGTGTAACATCTCGGTTTTGGTATACTCAGTTTTCGACCCGCTAACCTCGCCTCATTTGCCAGTCTGTCCGCTACCTCATTATAGTACACATTGCTATGGGAACATATCCAATTGAATCTCACGGATGCCCCCAGTTCGTCACACTTCCTGTATAATAACTCAATCTCCTCCGTGAGCTTCGTCCTCCTTGTTGAATTGATGGACTTCAGAGCCGCCTCCGAGTCAGAAAATATCTCGATACGTCTGTGGTGGCTGCCTTCCCCAGGAATGAGCTCCTCCAAGGCGTATCTCAGTGCCTCCCTTATCGCTACTACCTCTGCCTGGTACACACTGTTAGCCGGATCCAGACAAAACAGCCTGCGAACCTCGCCACCCCTTGGGTTAACTGCTACAAAGGCACAGCCCGTTGACTCCGCTATTCCTCTCCTCATATCCCTGGGAACCTTGCTACCATCCGTGTATATTCTCCACATGCTCCCACATTCGGACTCGTTCCTCATCGAGCTCTCCTTGTCGGCAAAGAGCTGGATGTCCATTGAATACCCCAGATACGACTTGGAGTTCCAGGCTACCTCTCCTTCGTATCCGGCTGGGATATTTCTCTCCTCTATCTCCCTCTCCCACTTCTCTCTCTTCTTCTTCGATCTTTTGCTCACTAGCACATCTGCCGGTTTGGTATGATGATGGCGTATTACTACGCCATCTAATACCTTCCTGCTAAGCGGTGCTCTGTTTGTCACCAAATAAATGAAGG
>NW_003209082.1:3487-5885 GCF_000006405.1 Perkinsus marinus ATCC 50983
TTTTCATTCCCCATTCAGGGACAAATTTATCAGAAATTTCGTTAATTTTGAATTTCCTCCTATCTAATAGGATATCTTTCAGTAGCAAAGTTCCTTTTCCCTCCGATTGTCATATTCGGTTTTTATCCTAGCGGATGATCCCCATAGACGACATCTCAACCATTCGACTCTTCTATTTGTACACCACAACAAGTGTATCACCGTTTCATCCTCCATGGAGCAGTACCTACATAATCTGACAGGCGATAGACCACAGTTATACAAGAACTTCCTAGTGGGACTATGCCCTGTTATCAGTTCGAAAAATTTTCTTCTATCAATTGGGCCCCATCGTCTTATACTCTTCAAAATGCCCTTTACTTGCTTTCTACCCAACGATAAACCTAGTTTTGCTATGAACAGTCCTTTGCTGACTCTCTTCCACACCTCATGATCCCTCGTCTCCGAGAAGGCTTTCACCTCTCGTAAGGTGTATGACGCGGGAGCTCTCACAAATTTGAGATCTATACTATCACGCATCCTAGATAGATTTGCTCTAATATCAGCACACTCATTGGCATGTGAGCCAGCATGACCACGCACCCAGTGCACTGTAATCTGTGCATCATATAGTCTTCCAGCTTTTTCTACTTCATACCATATTAGTTGTGTTAGTTCAGTTCCTTTTTCTTTGGCTAATACTTTGATCGCACTAGTAGAATCGACATTGATTACGACTTCTTTCAGTCGACAGGCGTTTTCGCTATTGAACCACCTTAAAGCTTCTAGTATCCCACACTGTTCCGCTTGCATTATGCTGCAGTGGTCTGGAAGCCTATACCCTCTGTAGTGGTAGGATTCAGGCCGAACTACTATTCCTTCAACATTAGTTGTTCTTACTATCCCGCAACCAACTCTCGCCCCAATGTACCCCCGCTCTGATAGGGAACCATCAGTGAAGAAGATTGCCTTTCTTTTCGTAGTAAATGACCCTATAAGGGGCTTTCCCTCGTCTATTTCGATATTTAGATTTCTGGGACACAGTCCCAAATCCTTTTTAACCTCTCTGTCTACTGACATCGAGATCCCCCATTTGGTAAGGCACCTCCTCTCCTTCTTTCCGATATCCGCCCCCGGGCTGTGCAACCACCTCTTCGCACATCTTTCAGCGGCCCTGTTCCACAGTGATTCCGTCATTGCAGATAGGAACCATGAAAGGAGTTTGGTGGGAGTGCTTCCCACCAGTCCGTAGATGGCCCGCATAAAAGCCGCTTGTAGCTTTTCGTATTTGCTTATCAGCCATTTCTGGTTTAATATCTCACCATATACTTCTACCCCATAAGCAACTTGTGGACAGATTACTTGATTCCATATTAACACGGCTGTGTCTATACTACCACCCCATCTTTTCTGCCAAAAACCTCTACACAAAGCCACTGTTTTGGTTGCTTTCGATATCATATGGGCAACGTGGATCGCCCAACTTCTCCCCCAATAAACCCCTAACCATTTCACTGTATCTTTAAGTATACGTGCAGTGTCATTCATTCCCTTTTCTATCAGTTTTTCTTCTAGTGTATTTTTGAGACTTGTATCTTTAACAAAGATCTCATTTTTCGTCTTATTAGTCTGCAAATTTGCTCTCTCGGCCCATGCTTCCACAATTCTATCTGTATCCTCGATGGCAAAGATTAGATCTTCTACCGTGTTTGCTTCCAAGCAAACAGCTATATCATCCGCATAGATTGCCACCTTCCTCTTGAATCTTACGTTTTGTGTCGATAGCAGTTCTCCCAGTTCTATCGTACTCAGCATAAAACAGACAGGTCCTGTACAAGACCCTTGTGGTACCCCCAAAGACGTCGTCCTTTTAACACCGTCCAAGGTTGAGGTATGACCAACTGGATAGCTGTGGATCAGCTGAGACCATCTTTTGTTCGTTCTTTTCTTAAAAGTTTTGATTATATACTTCTGCGAAATTTTGTCGAATGCTGCTGATAGGTCATACAGCACCAATACTTTCTCCCCCCCTTTTGCTTCTAATACTTCGTCCTTCAGACTCCGAATGGCTGTAACAGTGCTCCTACTGTTTACATAGCCGTGTATATAGCTCGGTATAACAGCTATTTTCATAATCCTGTTTCTGATCACAGCTTCCACTGTTTTGGCCATAGACTTCAAGAGGCTGATCGGCCTCCACTTTTTGTGCTCCTCTTGTATATTATGTTGTCCTATCTTAGGAAGCAGAATGAGCTTCGCATCCTTCAAGCAGCTTGGATAAAAGGCAAATTCTAGAATTCGTTGTATCAGAATTCTAAATTTCTCTACCCATCTTTTTATATCACATGCAACTTGTATAAACTCATAGGCTATCTCATCACTGCCAGGTGCTTTCCCTTTCTTAAATTTCAAAACAGCT
>NW_003203513.1:0-1067 GCF_000006405.1 Perkinsus marinus ATCC 50983
TTTCGGGTCCTAACGGATATGCTCATACTCAAACCTTTCACCGAAGATCAAGGTCGGTTGTTGGTGACCCCAACATGGCCATACGGCCTCACTTTCATTACGCGTATAAGTTTGCCACTCACACACTCGCACATACGTTAGACTCCTTGGTCCGTGTTTCAAGACGGGCCGGAGGCAACCGTTGGAAGCCAGCATCGCGATTACTAAGTGCGAACAATCTCAAAGCCACATCCTGGCCACTCGACGAATCGAAAAGCGCAGGGTAATGACAGTTAGAAAGCTCGTTGACCAGCAAACGCACTTCCTCACTGACCGAGTAGTGAGTATCGCAAGGAAGCAACCAATTCACAGATAGCGAACCAATTAGCATCCAAGGATTATTTCCACTCAGCCAGTGATGCTGACGACTGAAAGTAGGAAACACCACTAACATCTGCCAAACAACTGCTCAACACGACCAGGTCTGTGAATGAGTAGCAGAAGACAGGAGCGAGCAGCAATCCTACAATCAGCATATGCAACGGCGGCATCCGCTTCCTTCTCAACGATTTCAGGCACTATTTAACCCTCTTCTCAAAGTTCTTTTCACCTTTCCCTCACGGTACTTTTGTGCTATCGGTCTCGAGTATATATTTTGCTTTGGATGAAATTTACCACCCGTTTACGCTCCAATCCCAAGGAACGCGACTCGTTAGAACGCAGACCGTACGTGACAAACGGCGAACGACTCACGGGATTCTCACCCTCTATGACGCTCTTTTCCAAGAGACTTTCGTCCGCGATGCCACTGGTACTGCCTTCAAGCCACATTTCAGAACCACAAGTGATTCCGATTTGGCACTGAGCTGATCCCTGTTCATTCGCCATTACTAAGGGAAATCCTAGTAGTTTCTTTTCCTCCGCTTACTTATATGCTTAAATTCAGCGGGTAATCTCACACACATCAGGCTTTCTATGATGACATATTGCCATGGTGCGAACCGACAAGCGTGTTATGATATATAATAATCTCGCGACCGGACTGAACGCGTGATTCAAACACTTCTCTGCATTTATCATAAGATTTG
>NW_003209918.1:0-1535 GCF_000006405.1 Perkinsus marinus ATCC 50983
CACGTTTGTCCACCAGTACCGGCTCAAGGATGATAGCAGCATCCGAGCAGCTTACACGTTCGATCTTGTCCTCAGCTTCCATGTACTTGAGTCTCTCATATATTATCATTCTATCAGTGACAGACCTATTCCTGGCTTTCTCAGCGAATGGAAGTACCGATGCATTCTCGAAAGCAGGAGCACGGATATACAGCCTTTTGATGCCGTCGCGCTCTTCCCTAACGTCGAACGTTAGGGTTCGCATGGGTTCCTCGACAGGCCTGCTAGCCTCGGGCATAGCGCTTGAGGCCTCGACACCTCGGATATCAGTACCCGACTTGAAGATGAGATCCAAGCCCAGAGTTGACATTGCCGGCCTACCAATGATCATGACCCGGCTTTTGGATGGCATGACGAGACATGGTAACCACATGGTGTCGTCCACCGGAGCCGAGAGTCCCTCCAGGTGAAACGACCGGATTGGAATGTCCACTGCTTGTGTACATATGGCAGATTGGCCATTTCCGTAAGTCACCCTTATCGATGGAATCTCTTTTACCTGCTTGGCCGATAGGATTCCTTCCTTCAGGGCGAACGCAATCAGAGAGGGTGATACAAATGAGGCTCCGGCACCTGTATCGATGAGAGCTTCCGTGCGGAAGCAATTGCCAGTGCAACCAGACGCCGGAACTTCACCAACAATAACCGAGGCAAGTTTTGGGTCATTGCAGATGTATTTCGACACATTGATCGTTTGTGAAGAGGTCGTACACATCGTATCGCATTGCGATAATCGCAAGCCTGGTTCATGACAGTAAAGTCCACGCCCTGATCCTTTTCGTCATCCTTAGCAGTTTCCAGTGTGTTATTAACGACTCTCCGCTCTCGAGATCCCTCGCCTCTACCGACCAGGCCAACATGTGGCCTTTTCTGACCATGACAGATACCAGGGTAGTGACCAGTTTTACCACATCGTTTACAGTTGATAGATGAGGCTTGGGATTTCCGGGGACATGTAGCCTTGGTATGTGATTTGGCACCACACAGCTGGCATCTCGCGGCGTCGTCCTTAGGGGCAGCCGCATCACAATTGTGCGCTACATGTCCCAAACCTTCACAACGATAGCATCCCTTCTTCTCTCTAGCTCGTTGTGTCATCGTCGTCATGACCTGTACCCTGTCGAACCCTGTGGTTTTACCCCTCGTTGCTTCAGCCAGTGTCGAAGTAGGATTCAGCAACATAGCCTGGGGGTTGCCCACTCGTGCATCTTCAAAGCTACGAGAGTAGTTACCGACCGTCTGAACATACTGTCGGTATGTCAGACTCGTCAACGGGTCTGCTATCGCTCGTGCTGCTTGTGCTACCGCACTCTTGAGGCCATTAGAGAACTTGGTGATGAGGGTCAGGTCGTCAAGCTTACCAGCTCGTGCTTCCTGTAATATTCGTTGTTCCTCAAATCTGTTGATATATGATCTAACAGTTTCATCCTTGCGCTGAGCCAGGCTTTGCCATGCCTCCATGGCAGCTCTCCTTGCTAGGGGAGAGTCATACATAT
>NW_003213564.1:0-1030 GCF_000006405.1 Perkinsus marinus ATCC 50983
CAAATGGAACTTTGGACTATGCCACTCCTAGCAGAGACTCCCTTACGCGGATACAGTCTCAGGCTACAGTGGCTGATATGAAGGACCCATTGTTCTTCCGACAGACCAACGATATTGATTGGGGAAGTAATTTAATTTCGTGGCGAGTGACGCTGATGATTCCTGTCACTCGTCAGGAACGGAAGTCCACGCCTTAGCTCAGCCTATCAGCGATCAGTACCGACTTATGCTCCAATGTGGAAGTGGGGAGTATTCAGGTCGGCTGCCCCTCTCGTTGGAGGCTTGTAGCCACACGCTGTGTTGGTCAGGATGCGTTTTTGAAGATAATGCTGTTAGTTTGAGAATGCACTGCTCTGTGCAAGGCCTTGGTATTGATCTCAAGTTCGAGCTATTTAATAAGGGGGCCTCGCCATTGGTATAAGTGTGAGAGTTTTGGTATGGGTATATCTCTCTGTGTGCAGGTACAAGCGAATCTGATAGCTGAGCCTAGGAAGGTTTCGGCCCTTGACTTCGCCATAGAACCTGTCCCTAGTAATGGTAGCGAATGGACGTTGCTGTTGTTAGTTTGCTGGTGATATCTTAGGTCGGAGCCCAGTGGTGATGGGTGGATCGAAACGTGAGTTCACCGGCCGACTATTGGTTAGGTCGCCATATGAGTTCCCTCCTGTTATGTGCATCAACTACGTGAGAATAGTGTCATTGACAGTAGCTGTGGTGGAGGTCCCTCCCCAGGTACTGTCTGATGGTAGTCCTATCAACAACTACATCCGCATCCCTCTGCCCATTGTGAAGGTGGCTAGACCAGCAAGTCCCAGTATGTTGTTGTTACATGGAGCCAAGGCTAGATATTTTTGCATCGCTCCGCTTATCAGGTTCAACAGTATTTTTCGAGCATTGGCGTAGCGAGAAGTTCAGTCTTTGCGAAGTTACCTCGAGAATTAGTCTCAGGAACGAGTTCACTCAAGCGGGTGGACTGGCGGTAAGGCGTGTTTAATACGCTAGCTTGTTTCTCTGTATTAACCCCATGTTT
>NW_003203489.1:0-923 GCF_000006405.1 Perkinsus marinus ATCC 50983
ATGGAATGGTAAACCTGATTGGGGCGGCTATGCCATCGTGCTTCCCACTTTGTGATATGCACCGATATTTCATCATTTGGCCATGGAATGGTAAACCTGATTGGGGCGGCTATGCCATCGTGCTTCCCACTTTGTGATATGCTCCGATATTTCATCATTTGGCCATGGAATAGCAAACCTGGTTGGGGCGGCTATGCCATCGTGCTTCCCACTTTGTGATATGCACCGATATTTCATCATGTGGTCATGGAACGGTGAACCTGATTGGGGCGGCTATGCCATCTCTCTGCGAATGCTGCAGAAAGTTGAATCACACACTGCAGAGTTGGAATCTGCCAGCACTTCTCCCTATTCACGGCTCTCGTCATACATATCGTCATAACTTGTCGAGTGGGCAGAGTCTAAATTCCATTTAACTACCATTGGAGAGAGCTAGCCAAGATCTTCAAAATGGTATCCGAGTTCATAAGATATTCATATGCGTTAAGAAACTTCGAGGGGTGGACCTTTCATTCCCGATCATCCTGTATGTGTATAGTGCCTGGTTCTCTTCCATTCGATAGTTGCTCATGGTGTCAAGTGTTACATTCGACCCGACCGCGAAACGATCGAGCTGACTACACTTGACCAGTGCTCGTGTTTCGGAGACTTTTCTCAATTCGCAACTGGTTGCGTACTTTCCCTGCTCAGCTTCTTTTCCAGACCATCACTTCAATGTCTGGGGAACCTCGTGTGGACAAAACTGGCACTCAAGCCGGGGAGACCCCGAGGTCTCCCGAATCATCTACTTCCAGTAGAATGGCCGCTTACTCTAGAGGACTAAAACAGACGTCTTCTATCATCTCGGCTGGACACAGACATGGATCTACATGCTACCTTCGGTATGTTAAATTCTTTGTACTCATGGGGTCAGCCCAGAGAGC
>NW_003209792.1:0-879 GCF_000006405.1 Perkinsus marinus ATCC 50983
GTCTCTTTCCTCTGCACGAGGTGAGCAGTAGAGGTGGCCCACCAGGTGGGATCCATTAGACGCTTTGTCTTTCGGGTCTTGCCTTTGGGAATTATTAGTGGGCTGCCCACTAGAGCAGGGCTCGCCGAGTGACTCGCATAAAGTATTTTATAACGATTGAAGGTCCCACCGTGGGACTCCCACGCCTGAGCAGACTGCGCACAAGAGGTATGTCTTTTCAGATCTGGGAAAATTTCTCAATCTTAAAGAAGGATTCTGTATCAACACCCGCTAAGAATACTGTGGGACTCGCTGCAAGTATTACTGTAGTCACACCTGTTAAGAGTCTAGTTAGTGCATCAGAAAATACTAGAATGCGAATGAAACTCGATGGGGAGTTGAAAACGTGGGAATCTCACGGTAAGGTCCTCATGAGTTTCTCGCACAAGTCCATTTGCGCCGCATCCCACTTGACCGCAATGGATTGAAGAATCGAGAGATTTAACATCTGCTCCAGAAACCCCAATTCTTGTTGATTAACCGCAGCTTAGATGTATCTAGCCATCGCGTTCGCTACCTCTGCTTTGCTCTCGGCTAGTGCGGACCTCGATGAAGCATATGTACAACACAAGCAGAAGTGAGTTCGGTTTCTGCATCGATGAAGCCCTATCCGGCCTCAACAGGTATCGACTAAATTTCAACAGTACTGAAGATGCTTTTAGAAAAAGCATTTTCGCCGCCAGCTATGCTCGCATGATTGATAGTCAGAACGCAAGTATCATGAGTAGCTGCATACTTTCTGGAGGTATTCTCATTTCAGATTCGCTGTATCAAATAGGGCTGACTGAGTTTGCCACGATGACTGACAAAGAATTCGCAGACTTGTTGGAATGCAACGAC
>NW_003207034.1:0-857 GCF_000006405.1 Perkinsus marinus ATCC 50983
ATTCCGTCCACGCTCCCCCACTCTATAGCTCGCAGAATCTGGGTGTATACTTGAACTGTATCAGAATAGCCACGGATATGATATTCGAGACACCAAAGTTCAGCAATCGTTGATATTGACGGTCAAATTCCGTCCACGCTCCCCCACTCTATAGTTCACAGAATCTGGGTGTATACTTGAACTGTATGGGAATAGCCACGGATATGATATTCGAGACACCGAAGTTCAGCAATCGTTGATATTGACGGTCAAATTCCGTCCACGCTCCCCCACTCTATAGTTCACAGAATCTGGGTGTATACTTGAACTGTATGGGAATAGCCACGGATATGATATTCGAGACACCGAAATTCAGCAATCGTTGATATTGACGGTCAAATTCCGTCCACGCTCCCCCACTCTATAGTTCACAGAATCTGGATGTATACTTAAACTGTATCAGAATAGCCACGGATATGATATTCGAGACACCGAAGTTCAGCAATCGACGATATTGACGGTCAAATTCCGTCCACGCTCCCCCACTCTATAGTTCACAGAATCTGGGTGTATACTTGAACTGTATCAGAATAGCCACGGATATGATGTTCGAGACACTGAAGTTCGGCAATCGTTGATATTGACGGTCGAATTCCGTCGACGCTCCCCCACTCTATAGTTCACAGAATCTGGGTGTATACTTGAACTGTATCAGAATAGCCACGGATATGATGTTCGAGACACCGAAGTTCAGCAATCGACGATATTGACGGTCAAATTCCGTCCACGCTCCCCCACTCTATAGTTCACAGAATCTGGGTGTATACTTGAACTGTATCAGAATAGCCACGGATATGATGTTCGAGACACTGAAGTTC
>NW_003215960.1:0-394 GCF_000006405.1 Perkinsus marinus ATCC 50983
GCCATGACACAGTTGTTAACTCTATGATATTAGAGGAAAAATCATAACATGATGTTTCCGAGCAGCAAACATTACGGCTCGCGTGTATCGAAGGTATAACACCTATTTCAGAAAATTGGTTTATTGGAATTTGCTCCCAATTTCGGGACGTTCTCCGCGAGGAATAGTGTGGTAAGATTGCTTGGAGCTCCTTGGCAAGGAGTCCTTGTGCCCACCAGCTGAGAATCTTGGCCAGAATCCATAGAATAGGATAGTCGAGAATCCTTGCGCGTCACTCATCCATGGCTCGATTTTTCACTAATTCGCATTCCTGCCCGAGAGGAAGAAAAGCGGAACGTCTTTGGATCGAGTGAATCTCATGCATCTACCTCATGGTCCATGAGGTACGAACGGA
>NW_003214321.1:0-1048 GCF_000006405.1 Perkinsus marinus ATCC 50983
CTGAATGGTCCGGAGAGTTACTGCAAGTTCTGGCAGTCTTCTGCCGTTTGTCAATATGGAGACCAGCCATGTGGTGATGTTACAACATGCTCCTCGCCAATCATTGGCACTTCAACTTATGACTTGGTTGGTGATCAACACGACGGTTCTTCATCGGCCTGCGACTCATACTGCCAAGGGCTGAACGGCGACTCTAGCTATTGCAAATACTGGCAGAATCCTGCAGTCTGTCTTGGCGGTGACCAACCTTGTGGTCCGTCAATATGCGATCCTACAACTTCGACTGTCCCGGACTCCACTTCGTCGACTCCGCCTTCATCCGTATCGTCTACAACGTCGGGGACTTCTCAGTCGGTGGCCACCACGTCACTCGTCTTCGGAGGTGACTCAGATTCGACCATCGAGGCCTCCAATGGGTGCGACACCTACTGTAAGGCTCTGAACGATGAATCCAGTTACTGCAAGTACTGGTTGGATCCTCCAGTCTGCCAAAGTGGAGATCAGGTGTGTGATCCCTCTGTTTGTTGAACATAGCAGAGCAGCGACGTATATTTCTTTCCGTCTCGGATAGGATTCCATTCAACGTATTCGATACATCCTCTCAGCATGTTGCTGATTTTTTGCACGTATAAATGCTACCGTATTACACTATAAAAACTCTACCTCCTTAGATGTATCTGCACAGATCATCTTGTATATCTCATCTCAGTGTTCGTGATTCATAGAATGACTGATCAGAACCACTTTTGTTGAGTTGGATATTCTGATATGATATCAGGCGCGAGGGCCGAATATATGGAGTTACTGTGGCCAGACGTTGAGCACGATTCGATTTTATTCACACACGGAGCGCATAAATCGGTTAGACGGATCACCACCCGTCAATCAGCGACAGCCCGTCCTGGGCTATCGAGCAAGGCTGCGTCGCAATAATTGTTAAGGATAATGTCAGCGCTTTCACTGTATATGCCGGTTCGATGAAATGCGGAAAGCGTATAAGAATTTGCCCAGATGCCCAGTTGGAGTCTGTATGTTTAAATGTGGATAT
>NW_003210457.1:0-742 GCF_000006405.1 Perkinsus marinus ATCC 50983
TTATACTTGTACGCCCTCAACGCCGAATTTTCCCCAGAGGAACGGTTGTCTCAGCGGAGTTTGAATCACAGCATCTACCGAGCAGGAAGTTTACGGTAGTAACGACCGATCACAGAGAAGTTAGTCTCAGCTTCAAATCCTGAAAAGGCTTTAAAGGTGTGCTAAAAAGTATCTCAAGTGTTTGTGACGTATTTGCCGTTGTTGCCTTTTATAAATATCAAGTCTTCTTAGGGTGCAACTTCAAGTTGCCAACTTGCGTGTATAATACCATCACGTATGCTGTTGGTTCGCCGTTTACCACAACGTTTACATCGAAACGCGAAAAGCACGAGTGTCGTTCTTGAGAAACAGGTAATGGGGGATCGATGTTGATTACTAACGATTCTGATGACGATCTCTTTTACTGTAAGGAGCATTCGGAAGGTTGTTGGATTCATCTCAGGCTTGGTGGGCATTGGCCACTGATCATGGCACATCGTCGTAATGGAGTTATATATTATATATTCGCTTTGTTGATTGGTCCTCAACCTGTAACTTCTTGGCTTCTTGGTTGGGAGAGCAGAAGCTAGGGTTAAGATCCAACCTGTCTTAGCGCGCTATTCCCCGGGAGGGTGGGAACAAGAAAGAGGGATGTTAGAGTTGAGTCTGAAGCTCTTATGTGCGTTTGTTTACGTACACTGTTGTTTTCGCGTATTCGATGTGCATTTCGCGCACGCCCAACAACTGCGTGTATGTGGCACTG
>NW_003206476.1:0-1749 GCF_000006405.1 Perkinsus marinus ATCC 50983
ATTGTGATGCAATGAAGGCACAGGAAGGTCAGAAGAGCGGCACAGTTTTCCACCGTAAGCCCCTGGTTGACGAGAGCTTCGCCCTTACAGATCGGCCCCAGCCAGTAGCGTTTACGAATCCTCGAGAGATTCTACTAACTATGCCTCAGCAGCTCTTCCTCCGTCCATCAGGACTTTTCTGGAAGATCGACATTGGCAGCCCCTGCAGCCCTCTGGATGTGACATTGTCGAGATCACTCCAGTGCGAGGGACATTTCGAGGTGAGATTCTCACGGTATTTCGGGACTCTTATATTATATACGTTATATAATCAGCGTATACTCAGAAAATACCTCCCCCCGATCGTGGTCGTTATTTCCTCATGCGAGGGTGCTATCACTTGCGTGTATTGTGTAGGAGCGAATATCAAACGAATCCGACGTCATCATGGAGACCGTGAATGAGGTAGTCAGCTACCGGATTCCTCAAGGTACGTAAGGACGTCCAACTTCGCAGCCTGAGTGGTGCTTGCAGATCATGGTAAAGAGATAACCAAGCAATATTATGTATGCATCGAGTCTAATGGGACTCGTAAAGCCGTAAGGTTGACGATAGAAATTCATATCATGTTGCGTCTGGTGGTCTGTTCAATGAGCTCATCAGATATCACGTATGACAAAAGTTATCTTTGTTGGCCCACCAGTGCCCCTCGATCAGCAGAAGTCTGAGGCTTGCATGGTTGCGTTTGAAGAGAGACGCATGTCGCCCCTTGACATCGGAAGCTGGAAAGTTACCCACAGGGGGTTCAATTACAAACACAAGTGAGCCGCATTGTTGAAGCATGGTCCGGTTGTGTAACCGCGTTCGTTGACGAAGTAAAGCTTCATTGTGTCAGTGGTCTCTCTGGCTTCTGTACTGGGGTCTACTATGGACATCATGAAGATGACAGCTCGCTGTAGGTAGAGGAGAGGCCGTTGGGGTCCACCCTGCTGATGCTCGTATACATGAACCGCCTGACTACGCGGCCTCAACGGACTTCGTCAAGAAGCTTAGTCTTACTCCGTTCAAACCAACGTCTTCCTCTTTTGTATTTCAGCTATGATCCCCTGCCGCGATCGACTCCTTCGAAACCTTCGAAGCTCGATTCGAAACTTCCTCTCGAATCGGAGGAAACCAATAAGGAGAGTTCTGCATTCCAGTACTTCGGCACTCTGGCTGGCATAGTATGTAGGGTTTCAGTGCTCGAGTCTGCTCCTTCATGGACACTTCTCTGCCCACTATCTCAGTATCGCTCGCCCTTCCACTTGTATATTGCCATTTGTTGGAAGCTCGGGACTGATTCTCATCTTCCGCGTTTGTGATTAGGTAGTGTTTCTGGAGATATTAAAACGTCTAGCTTTGGCATGGGCAGCCAGATTACAACGAATACATGATATAAAGATGGAATGAGTATGTGTCGTCGTCAATGATTGTTTGATGTTGTGTTTCGGGATCTACTCGGATCATCCGAGTCGGATGGTAACGGTCGCCTGAGTATGTGCAAGTCTTGAGTCGAGAGTGAGCTCAACACGCTGTGTATCGTTGTGATTCCGGGTGTTATTATAAATTATAGCTCGTAATCGTCATCACATAACATGATGCTGGCTGAAGCGCTCGATAGGTTGACAATCGGACCCCTCAGCTCTCAAAACTTAATGCACTTATTGTAGTACTCATGAAACACCATTCCGGTGTTTCATGAGTACTAGGGTACGGCTCTTAAAAAAATCA
>NW_003206275.1:0-1070 GCF_000006405.1 Perkinsus marinus ATCC 50983
CAACTAATCTGTTATAGTGTTGGAAACTCATTTTTCGAGACAGATTCGTTTAATGACCGTGGTCGTGGCAGGAAGAAGCACAGTGGGAGCGAATACACAGCGCTGCGAAGCGAGGACGGTATTTGCACTGAGCACTCACTACATCAAGTATAAGCGGAGTCCGAATGTATTCACTTCAACATATGATTCAACTACCCCTTACTCAGATGGGAAATACGCTGGGCAAAACTTTACGAAAGTACAATGTGAGCCAGGGGCCAAGACATGCAGTAGCTGGGCTACACCTTCGGCTGAGGCACTGTTTCCGGGTTGAGCACCATGTGCGCAACACGTAGTCTGTCTTGCTGAGTATTTCGACAACAATCGCTCGCATCTGGTCATCAGCAAACTCGGTAACTTTTTCTTGAAACCGCAGGAGCTTTGTGGAACGAGTTTTGAGAGATGTCAACTCGAAGAAGGGTTGAAATACAAGGCGTGCCGTAAAACGTTACCGGGACGAGGTCTGTTCTTCACCTGAGCATCGGCTATTCAATGAAAAGCTAATGAACAGACGTTTTCGTGTTATCTTCTGACACAACTAATCTGTTATAGTGTTGGAAACTCATTTTTCGAGACAGAATCGTTTAATGACCGTGGTCGTGGCAGGAAGAAGCACAGTGGGAGCGAATACACAGCGCTGCGAAGCGAGGACGGTATTCGCACTGAGCACTCACTACGTCAAGTATAAGCGGAGTCCGAATGTATTCACTTCAACATATGATTCAACTAGCCCTTACTCAGATGGGAAATACGCTGGGCAAGACTTTACGAAAGTACAATGTGAGCCAGGGGCCAAGACATGCAGTAGCTGGGCTACACCTTCGGCTGAGGCACTGTTTCCGGGTTGAGCACCATGTGCGCAACACGTAGCCTGTTTTCCTGAGTATTTCGACAACAATCGCTCGCTTCTGGTCACCGACAAACTCGGTAACTTTTTCTTGAAACCGCAGGAGCTTTGTGGAACGAGTTTTGAGAATGCCAACTCGAAGAATGGTTGAAATACAAGGCGTACTGTAAAACGTTACCGGGAC
>NW_003211634.1:0-1070 GCF_000006405.1 Perkinsus marinus ATCC 50983
CGCACCGCGGTCGATGCATGCCACGCATCATATTCATACGCGTGCACCTTTCATCATAATGTGGAAAGTCAAGGATGGGCCAATACTGGCGGCGCCTCTCACGAATCCGACCGGATTCTGAGGATCCGGGGAAGAATCCGATTTTTTGCATGGTCCAAGTAGAGAATAGTGCATATCAGCTAGAGCGGTCTCGGCGAGTATTCCCTGACGACAGCCGCTTCGTAACAACAGTTAGCCAATTCTGCTTCGCTGTCTCCTGTTACCAATAGTGGACCACTGCTCGTGGTAGCGGAGTAGTCGATGTAGTTCCCCATCCACCATCGCATCACCATGACTGCACCATTAGCGATGCGGACGAAGGGTGAAAGTTCCACCGTGAAATACCATTGTGCTTGTATGCACACTTCAACCTGGATGCACTCGTGCGTCGCTCCGCTCATTGTGCGCGTGAGGTTAGACTATTCGGTGTAACATCGCAGCGGGTGTATCCTCTGCTGAATCAGCATTACTGAGCAGTATTAATATACTGGGTCACTACTTTTTATCACAGAACCCTCCGCTCAATTGAGGCGCGGACACCTCGTTCTCAGCGAATGACGTCTGCGCTCGGCAATATGCCACTCGACTAGCAGGGACACTGCCCGGCAAGCGAAGGGACATTACCACGAGACATGATCAACCTCCGTAGCATACCCTGGAATGAGACTCGCATATGATAGCTGAGCCTTGCCGAACTGTGAGGCGCGGTTGGGGATAGATCGCGGGGATGTTACGTAATAACAATATTAGTTACATTATGTTACGATGACACTCATCTTGTTTTCGTTACCCGGCACGTAAGATTCCGACAGTGAAGCTTGCAAAGGATGTCTCGATGGGCAGCGTAAAGTAGCTCCTGAGGGCAGCCTCTGCTTGAGTACTCGTTGATGGAACCAGGATATCTCAGCGTCTGAGTTCCACATCAACCGTGCAACCCGTGCCGTACTCGAATCACGGCGTGATGATAGTCACGTCTGGTAGTGTAATGCAACCGTGACAACGCTAAGGCACGGTGCCGCCTATCGGCATCA
>NW_003204573.1:0-1041 GCF_000006405.1 Perkinsus marinus ATCC 50983
GGCGGTCATTCATCATTCCTGCAAGGAGTTCTGCTCTAGGTGAATAGCTCTTTTCTATGCATGGACAACGCTTTATTAATGTTGTTTTTCCCCTGAACTGGCACGGTTGGGCCAACCGCACGGAATGGTACGAAAACACCGACTCTGTTTAGTGGAAATTTTTCGGTAAGACTGATCTATGCAGTCGATAAGCTGCAACTCCCAGTTTAATAACCATCTCGAGTTTATTGTAATGAATAGCAGCTCCTTGTTTCGATCAAAGGACCTTTGGATTATGAGCCCAACACGCTATCCACTGCGCCAAGCTGCTCATACGTAGAAACTCCTGTATCGCCCTGACGTGCTGAGCATAACTGTTCCACGATAGAATAGAGGCTCTTCTCTCGTTGATACGAACTGCACCGCCCGGGAATCGAACCCGGACCATCTGCTTGGAAGGCAGATATCCTAACCATTAGACTAGCGGTGCATATCACTTATGTAGTGATTGAGTATTCCTGTGATACTTGTAGAGGGACATCTGAATCCCTTCTCGGACGTACCGTCGTCAACCATCCCGCGGCCAAGAGTCTGATTAGGCCTTAAACGCGTACCTGAGATCGCTAACTGCTACTATATCTCTCCCATGGTAGGCCGCATTCTATCTCGGTTGATAACTCCAACTGCTGAAGTTCTCATCGCATACTACAGCTAGCTCGGCACAAGCTGCACAACTTTTTCGTGACATCGAAGTTCCTGCTTGCAAGCACATTTTGAAACCGCATGCGGCGGCTCGTGAATTTGGGCGGTTGTTTCATCTCCGCAACGCGTTCTGCGGTAACGGGCGGTCATTCATCATTCCTGCAAGGAGTTCTGCTCTAGGTGAATAGCTCTTTTCTATGCATGGACAACGCTTTATTAATGTTGTTTTTCCCCTGAACTGGCACGGTTGGGCCAACCGCACGGAATGGTACGAAAACACCGACTCTGTTTAGTGGAAATTTTTCGGTAAGACTGATCTATGCAGTCGATAAGCTGCACCTCTCAGTTTAATAACCATCT
>NW_003202868.1:0-2960 GCF_000006405.1 Perkinsus marinus ATCC 50983
GAAATTTTGAAGAAAATTGAGAAAATTCTCATTGTTTTTTGTACACTTCTACCCGAATTCATAATAGTAAAATTCTACACTCAGCTGAAAAAAAGCAAAGATATATTCCTCCAACACTGATCACTTACAACATGGCATGTAACTCTCACAAGATTAACTCAGTGGGTGGTATTATAAAAATGCTACTTATACCTCGATCATGCGGAATTCAGGACTATTATGAGAAGTCTTATGAACTGTTGATTTGCTCATCTTGCATGTGCTTGTACCGTTAGTCCTTAAATAAAAAAAAATAAAAAATGAAAAAAAATAGAAAAAATGAAAAAATAAAAAATACCAGAAAATAACAAAAAATACCACAAAATAACAAAAAATAACAAAAAAATAATAATACAAAAATAAAAAAAATAAAAAAAACAGCAAGTCAATCTTCAACTAACCTATTCGCCTTAGTATCTCCGGAACGAGCCTTAGCTCGCTGATAGACGCCGCTTCATGACGACTCGAACGTGACGCTCTCTCACCATCGCCACATACTTCACCTCCCTCCATATCTGAGATCAAAGACTCCCGTACGACGGTATAGGGGGGGGGGGGGGAATATGCATATGATCAACTACATATGAAAATTCCGAGGAATTTTTCGGGGAATTTTACTTGTCGTTTCTATACACTTCTACTCGAGTTCGTATGTAAACTCCCGAGCTCAGCTGAGGACATCGCACATTCATTTCTCCAATTACTTACCCTCGTTTTCCACGTCCTCAGATCTATTCACGCATCGTCTGAGCATTCTGAACATTTTCCCCCGAGTCTCGATGGTCAACGGCGTTACACAAGATGCCGCTGGTGAGGAGGCCAGCAAGCACCCGTGAATCTGATGAGGATATTGCCTCCCGTTGTAAAGTGTACACCTTCGAAATATGATGCATGCTCGATCGAGCAACCTGTTCAGTGTTGGAATATATGTTCGCTTTCCTCAGCTGAGCTCAGGAGTTTCCTCATAAAACAAAGGAGTTTTTATGTGAAATCGGGTGAAAATGTATAGTAATAATGTAATGTATGTAATAATTTCCCAAAATTTTCTCAGAATTTTCATACTCTCGCCGACATACCTAGTTGACCATGTGCATATTTTTCAACACTGTATCTGTTCCTGCGAAAATACAATTACAGGCGCTTTGAAGCACAATAATGATGATGTTAAATTACGAGAATATTAACTATTGTATTTCGTTAAGTAATATTTCACGTTCATACAGATGTTGACCAATACCCTAGTCACTTGCTCTCCTACTTCAGCATGTTCGGACATGGAATGCTCATGGATTCACCTGCTGTGTGAATCTTTACCCTTATTGAGCAATGCTCATGGAACAAATAATATCGAAATATTTTAATTCTTACAAGACTCCAACGAAAATTCCATATGTGGATGATTTTCTGCCCTCCAAAGTTTAGTAAATTCCTACCAATTCAGTCGGGCTAAGACCAGCAAATCGGCGCCCTTGACCAGCCTCCTCAAAGAAGGTAGCACTAATTCTACCAGCGAGAGCACATACAGCGTTGCCCTCCGACGGCTCCTTTTTCATGCGACCAACCAGAGACGCTAAAAGGTGAATATAAGCGTAGAGCACCTGAAAGGTTTCTCACACGCGCTTCTTCCAATTTGAATTTGACAGTGCAGAGGCATTTTAATAAGCCTATCAGTCGCCACTCGAATGAAAAGGTCTCTGTAGTAGCGCCGAGCGTGGCCACTGAGGATCTGAAATAATGAAAGTGATGGTATTATAATGGAGTTTCACTCTAGTGATATGATAAACACTAGTGAAAAAGTATATTTTTAGCGACTATCGCAAATATCGTTTTACGCCACTTCACGTGAAGCGAGTGAAACTTTACTGTTTGGAAGCACGACAAGTCTATAATCAAATCTGAGTTTATAATTT
Organism: Perkinsus marinus ATCC 50983; assembly: GCF_000006405.1. Taxonomy (NCBI): domain Eukaryota; phylum Perkinsozoa; order Perkinsida; family Perkinsidae; genus Perkinsus; species Perkinsus marinus. Next base: position 1,950 of record NW_003202868.1, read on the forward strand.
CAAGAACTCAACGAGATGAACAGGTCCCGGGTTCGAACCCTGCAGCCCCCTCCACTTCCACACTCACCCCTGCATATACCATCGCAGCGAAGACGTCCCTCAAGCCTTCATCCGTGAGGTCCGTCAATCTCGATGCTACTTGTTCTAACATCTCATCCGATACACGGAGGCATTCACGTCTGTTATGAAAAAAGTGGTGACTGGTGACACCATCATACACCGGCCTATCACCTCCGTCTGGCCAAGACTCCGTACACTTCCCCTAACTCTTGAGCTGGCATCGCTCCGCCCTCACACATTCTCCTCGTCTCCTCAGCAATCCTCGTTACCACTGGCTTCTCAATTTCGCCAATCTGAGGAAATACGTCGACCTTTTCACAGTGGTGTAGCAGAGGCCTCCCAAACCGTTGATAGAAGACAAGTTAACTAGTAACGTTAACTTCATTAATGGATAGTACAACTGGACAACTCGATAGCGTTAAGAAGTTACTAATAGTGAACTCTGCAAAGATAACGCATAGTAAAAGTGTAGAAAATTGTGCACATGGTCAACTACATGTAGTGGTGACACTGTGACAGTTGCGGGGAAATTTTGGGAAATTCTTGAGGGTTTCTGTACACTCCTAACCAAAGCCATTTGTAAACTTCTATTATTGCTGAGGAAATCGAGCATATATTTCAACGCTGCGTGGTGACACACAGAACGTATCACCCTCATTATTACCACATCTTCGTTGTAAGTCACCAACAGAGCCAGAGCCACAGGTCCTTCCTTGATCGCCTCTTCTACTTGTTGCATCGACTGTGCCAGAGACCTAGCCGACAGCCTCGGTACTGTCGCTTGAGCTAGCGAGTGGAACGATGAGGACGTGGAGGTGCTCAAATTGATCAAATGATTCCGCATGTAATAAGCTGGGTAGCAGAACAAAGAGAACGTATAACCCTTGAGAGTTGAGGGAGGTGTGGTATGAGAGGTTAATAATAAATACTCAACACAACACCAAACTGATA
>NW_003202868.1:3060-6882 GCF_000006405.1 Perkinsus marinus ATCC 50983
TGCAACGTCGTGTCTATGAGCGAGCTCGTAGAGAAAGCCCATGATACATAGGAGTCCATCCTGGACAGTCGCACAGTGCAGACTATTTAGCATACTATTCAGCAGTGTGGGGCTCGTCAAGTGATCCACGATGTCTGTAGATGTCGAGCACAGCTGTAGGAATGTAAACAGTCTCGACATGGTTCGCTGAGAAGCCTTAGTGAGCATTGAATCGAGCAGTGGCAAGTCAACGAGACCCTTTTGGTGTACGACGGTCCTCGAGGCCTCCACTCTGGCGAGCTCTTGAAGCAAACCAACACCTTCGTGCAGGTTGTCAGAACTGGGAGATGTAACAATAGCAAGGACCTCGTCAGCCACTAGTTCATAGTCACTGCTGACCATCCCTTCACGGGTATAGCCCAGCACAGAGACTATCACACGGAGTGTTCTGTCTACAGTGTCGGTATCAAAATGGTTCCTGACAGTTTTGAGCAGCGTTACGAGTTTCAATCGGCGTGGTATGAGCAAGGCTAGCACTCTAGGCCAGGAGCGTGCTCGATCCAGGGCCTGCAGCGGAGTCAGACGAGAGAGGCGATCATACCCAGCCCACCGAGCATAGTGGTGGCACTAGCGCCATGACATCCGAACAGCGGGACTCGATCTCTGCTTGTATCTGCCTTGACATGCTGTCCATAAGATGCGCTATAAGATGAATACTTCTCGGCTGACATCATCGATGATTTGCTCGAGGATGAGAGTATACGAACAAACTAGACCGAACGAGTAGGGAGAATGGGGGGAGGCAATAGCCGTCAGGAGCAGGTGCCTGGCAAGTGGTTGGAAGCCACGAATGGGAGTAAGCTGACCATGTCCAACGGGGGTCGACACCGCACTGAAGGATAGCCTCCATTACGTTGGGTGATCCGACTAGTGCACATAGCGGGCCCGACATAGAAGTCGGCTGTTCATGCTGGTGGGAGAGTAGTGTCCTGCAACATTGCTGTCAATCTAGACAGGTTCAAAGCACGCAGAATGCACCTTAGTAAAGTAAAGGCATGCTTCCTCACAACCACTGGCCGCTCATGGTCGGTAATGCAGTCTATCCAGCCTTGAGCACACTGCAATAGGGGCTCCACCGGGCCGACTGCAGCCTGGCACACAGAAAAGGGATACGCAATAGCCGGACGAGACTTTCGGCTTCACTTCTTCGCTCTGGCTTTGCAACAGCTTGCAGAGGTTGCTAGAAGTGTCGAAAACTCGCTGATGGATATCCTCGTTGGTCGATTGGTGCAAGGCCGATAAGGCTCGAACTATGCACATTCGAGCGAGCCGACCAAGGTCATTGTGCTCCTGCCAGAGATGTATAAAGAGTCTTCAGCTGTGGTCAACTCTTTACGATTAGCTTCTCCAGATCGTTCAATATACGATGCTGTGTGTCTACTCCAGAATCACGTGTTAGTGCAACAAGGCAGGCGACCGCGGCTTGCCGAGGCGACTGAAAGCCAACGACATAACACTGCGATCAGCTCGCAATCTTTCCTCGGTATCACCAGCGTAGTGGTGACCCCGGGATGGTCATCTCTCGCGCTCTCGGTCAGCACTGACTTGAGCGAGTCCGACGGTGTGTCCACTAATTCAGCACGCATGGCAGGAGTCAGGTCCTCGCTCAGTACACAAGACATACGCCCTGCAGAACTACTATACTCTGACCAGGTCTGCGATGGGCGTTGCTGTTAGTAATAATGAGCTAGTTGAATCGGTTGATGAATATAGAAGTATATGTCAGATCTTTTCAAGTCTATCAACCCGGAGGGCAACATGCTGATATCCGAGATGCGTTGAGAGCAAAGTTTCTCTCCCCTCCCCCGGCCTACGTACTCGCCAACACCCATATCGCCGTGATGGCGCTGCGGCGAATTGCGCCGGAACGAACGTCGGTAAGTATAAGAAGACCTCGTAGGAGGGAATCCTGCAGCTTGATACAGTCGGCGAGCTGGCCAGATACAACAAGGCGTAGCAGACTCCTAGTGACAAGGGACTCTCAGTCAATCTCGATCGAATCACAGGGGCACTTTGAGCACGCTAGCTGAACGTCATCATCGTCCGAAGACCAACACAGGTTTGTCAGCAGTTCTACTCCTCCTCCAGCAATCTGTGAAGACTTCCACTCAGAGAGTTCCCTCGTAACTAGCAGCCTCACCACGGCCTTTGCATGATCAGTGTGGAGATAAACGAACGATATCAAATTGAGTGCGTCAAGACGTTGGCGAGCAACCGAGCTTCGAGCCAACTTCAACAAGGCTTCAACCTGGTCCATGGCTTTCCCGTCTATGATCTAATACAAAGGCTCTCACTAGTTCTAAGCGGAGCACGTCATCGCTTTCTAACAGTTTTGTAAAGGCTTGCATTGCTTCAGTCTTAACCTTGTCTAGCTGAGCTGTTGAGGCCGGGGGAGATCTGAAACTCTGTCGTAATTCTTTCGAGTCTGTCCTGCGGCTCGTTACGACGCGGAAGTCTCGGGATCGGACAACTGCGCAAAGGCGACATTCACCAGCGCGATGACTTTTGGTTGTGCTGAACCATCCCCTGTATTAAGGAGTAGTAGGTCGCGGACCCAGCTGAGCAATGAAGGGTTGTATGCAGTCGTGTCTTGATTGGTCGCCAGCAGGGCAAACGTCCATGCCGCATTCAGGCGCACCTACATCGAAAGTATGCTGATGAGTCTCCACTAGGGAGGAACGGATTTTGATATTTCGAGTTTACTTCGGGGATGTCAGAGATTGCCATTGAATGCAGTGCATTGGCCACACTAGTGGTTGACATAACTTCGTGGTTGCTGGGGTAGACGGCCAGACTAGAGAGAGCCGCCGATATCCAAGGGAGGGCCTGAGTCAATGGGTCAGGCTTGTGGAGTTATGCATCGGAGAAAGTTTCTGCCATTTCGTGGTGGCGTTATCTATGCCCACTCTCGTGGACCAGTGGGGGTATTCACCGTTGATTGAGCGAGACAGATAGGAGCATGCACGTACGGCAATCGACGTTTCACTGTGAGATGCTGTTTTCTGTATTGTATTCAGGATGAAGTTGAGGGCTGCATTATGGAGTAAAACTTCCTGGGTTGAGCGATGCTGCATTAGAAAGCCTGAAGGGGGAGGGGTATCAGGGGTGAATCTCTACGATCTGGGGCGCCGCCCGAGAGACGGTATAGTAGAGGCGGATGAGCATCCTTACATATAGTAGAGCTCAGATAGGGAAGAGGCGATATGCTTTCTTCAGCCGTAGGAGTTGTCGCAAGGTTGGGCCACAGATCAACGACTTTGTCCCAGCTCGCAGCAATTTGTGCAGCACCATCCTCGTGTACTGCTAGAGAGCTCAAGGCCACACAAACACGTTGTTGGACCTAGTAAGGGCTTCGAGTAAGTCTCTCGAAGGCAGAGTGGAAAAATACGCACATGGTCAGCTACATGTGTCGGTGATAAAATGAAAATTTCGGGGAAATTGCAGAAAATTCTAACGAATTCGTGTGTGGACTCCTATAACTAGTGAGGAAACTCCTGAGTTCAGCTGAGAAGAGTGAACACCACTTTAAAGAGCTCACCTTCACGTGCTCATCGTCCAGCAGTGCTATTAAATTGTCCATGCCATGATCGAGTATATACCGTCGGGAGAGATCATCATCAACCAGACAGAGTATTGCAAAAGGCAAATACCTAAACAGTTGAGACTGAGCTGCGGCTGATAGCTGAAGTAGATTGGAAACCAACCAACTACACTACTACTAGGTAACGACAGTGAAGGTGTGAATGAGACGCCTCCAGTACTTGAGTAGTATGCCTAGTTTCA
>NW_003208315.1:0-2244 GCF_000006405.1 Perkinsus marinus ATCC 50983
CAGTTGTAGCCGCACTGTTTCGCAGTGTCCTACACCATTGTCGCAATCTGGTCACAAATGGAATCCTTCCACTCTAGTAGCTGATTCTGCAGATTGCTTTACGGGAGCATTTGATAAGGCAAGTCCGAGGTTAAATAGATGAATACGCTCTTTGTTATCGCTATCCGTATCAACCACTGTCCATCATCCGGCATTGTCGCTTATTCCCCATCATGCATAATCATCTAATAGATGATTAGTATTAAATCTAGTGGGTAAAATAACAGATGATATCTATTATTTTACCCGCTAGATTTAATACGATTCATCCACATCCAGCATCCTTCGTTACCATCTGAAGTGACATCAATGATGCCATGCCCGATAAATTATTGGGATAATATTGAATGATCATAAATTGCAAGTTTTAATATAGGATCATCCAATATCATCCCTTAACATACTGTGTCATCCAATGTCATTGGATGCCATACACGAATATATTCACGTATTTCATTAGATCGTGATCTATAGTCATTCATTGGTATTGTCAGGTACTCAACAAGTTAAGCCCGAGTGGATTAGATTCCAATTTCCACTGGGACTTCACTGCGTTTGAGCCGGGTACCCGGATATACTGCTGGGTTCATATGTATAGACAGGCCCTCTCAAAGCTGCCTAAATATATCAATCGTGAAGGGTTGCTTCAAACTAGCGAAATTCAACGTTTGAAGCATCAGTTTTTCGAAGATATTAAAAGCTTACATTGCTGTGGCAGTGATATGTTATTTGAAGAGGGGGCTAAACTATTCTTCGACAAGTGGTCCGATTCCCACCCCCGTTTAGCCAAATATTTCAAGAAATATTGGCTCTGCCTGAGAGCCACGTGGTATAAGGGGGCCCATTTTATTTCCGGGTCTATTCCCAAACATAATTGTGCGGTGGAGGGAATAAACTCAGGAATAAAATCAGGTAATAAACCAATGGCTGGGAAATGCGTAAAACAATCAGACTAAAAATAAAAATCATCATCATCATCTATCATCATCTATCACCATCTATCATCATCATCTATCATCATCTATCACCATCTATCATCATCATCATCATCTATCATCATCATCTATCATCATCTATCATCATCTATCACCATCTATCATCATCATCTATCATCATGTATCACCATCTATCATCATCATCTATCATCATCTATCACCATCTATCATCATCATCTATCACCATCTATCACCATCTATCATCATCATCTATCATCATCTATCACCATCTATCATCATCATCTATCATCATGTATCACCATCTATCATCATCATCATCATCATCATCATCATCATCTATCATCATCATGTAATGTGCTATTGTCCATATCTAGGTGAATTGTACGAATTACCTAGTAAGGCGTAACTCATTCGAAAGATCTTGGCGAGTTTCACCGTGGTACCTGTGGAGTCCAAACATTCTCTCGCTCCACTGAGCTATCGACATTTATGTTCTTCAAAAATGCATAAATTTCAAGCTACCACGGTGAAAAGGTCGGCAAGACCTTTCGAATAAGTTACGTCCCACTGCAAAAGCGAGTCTAGAGACGAGTTGAGTATGAATCGATAGCTCTATAATTCGATGAATTCCAGCCTTCCGCCAAAATTGTGAAGATTCTACTCCGAACTTATCCTATATTTGGCTAAAAACGAATCTGCGGCATCATGTATTACCAGGTCAAATCGAGGCAACGGCTTCCTTTGATACTTTGGTCAATGAGATAATGGCCTGCTGTGAGGATCACACATGGAGGCAAGAGGAGGAGGAAGCTCATCCGCCATTGAAAGATGCCACCGATGCAGCTAAATGTGCCTTGAAGTGGGTAACCGAAGGATTTATTTACACTGAGGAGACCCACCGATTCTTCCTCATACCTAGCAAGGAACTGATGGAAGAAGCGTATGACCAGCTTACACTAGATCGGGTGGTCGGTCATTATTTGGCCAAATATCTCGGAGAACCGGGAAGGAACTGGGATGGCTGGGGTCACTTTCGCGATGTTCTGGCTAATGTACTCATCGTGAACTCCGACGATCGATTTAGCTGTACATGCTATGGACCTGAAGGAAAACGATGTGTGCACTCAATCGCAGTTGAGCTACTTTCTACTGGCAGTACAGGAAGGGGAAAATACGAGCTGAGCGAGCTCCTACCTTTTGCCCCTACCTGCAGAGGACGACCAAAGTAGTACATGTGGATCAGCGGGCT
>NW_003209523.1:0-1096 GCF_000006405.1 Perkinsus marinus ATCC 50983
CTCCCGAGTGGAGAAGCACTGCCTCATAGGTGGCATCGTACGATTATAGCTATCACCATTTGTGATGTTCTTAGGCGGATCGGTGAATACTACCTTATCAAGTATCAAGAGAGTTTACTCTCACCCATGGATCCTCGGGAACAGTAGCAAATAAATGATATCATCGTCACTTCAACTCTGATTTGGTAGGCAGAGAGTTCTCTGAGCGACATTCTTTCTCAGCCATTGAAGTTAGTTCTACATCGCGTAAGTGGTCCCCGCGATGATGCATGGGTATTGAATGTGCCTGGATTCTCTCAGACGCTGTTGAGTTTGTTGCAGCGAACCGTGAGGACACTAGTATAGCCGCAATAGGCAGCTCGGTACAGGCTGAGACGTACGGACTCCATATTGTGATCACATTACAGGTCGTATGACTGCTCCGACTAGTCCTCTGATCAGGTTAAAGAGAATGTCGCTTGTGATGAAAACACACAAACTCGTTATGTTATCGTTGGTCCCGGTAGCGTCCCTGATAACGTCCTAGAGTGTTCAGACTCAGTACGGCTGAAATCCGCTTTGTGCGTATTAATAAAGGTGAAAACCATGTACCACATGATGCCTTATAGATCTACTCAGGATGAGCCAAGTGCTCTATTCAAGGCACTGGCAAGCTTTGCGCTGCGAAATCTGAACATCACCAACGTGGTGAGTATTTCATGTGAACCACCCAGGCGTTGAAGTTGTATTAGCAGGTCTTGCGGCCTTTGGCTATGTTCTCATCCTTCAGGGAGGCTCTACCTGGGGGAGGTTTGCATTGGGACTACTGTTTCTATATTGAGTAGATCTTATTACCGACACTACAATGGTTGAAGTATCCAATGTAAGGTATGATGCTGGATCAGAAGAGTCTGAGGCCGCACTTGTCTCGAGCCTCGAAGAGCTCAGTGGACCTGTTGTTAAGCTACTTGGGAAGGTAACACTATTCACTCTCTCGTAACGCATGGGGTACTGTCGTTATTGAGAGTCATGCTGCACCTCTGGCGGTCGTCATCGCGTTATTTCGTAGAGATACCCATCATTTGTACGGCAAACCAATATCGACACCCTGACTGGA
>NW_003212178.1:0-1295 GCF_000006405.1 Perkinsus marinus ATCC 50983
GTCGTCGTTGTCTATACAGTGTGTATCTGTATCATCATCATCATTACAGTTGTATTGTCGTCGTCGTTGTCTATACAGTGTGTATCTGTATCATCATCATCAATACAGTTGTATTGTCGTCGTCGTTGTCTATACAGTGTGTATCTGTATCATCATCATCAATACAGTTGTATTGTCGTCGTCGTTGTCTATACAGTGTGTATCTGTATCATCATCATCAATACAGTTGTATTGTCGTCGTCGTTGTCTATACAGTGTGTATCTGTATCATCATCATCAATACAGTTGTATTGTCGTCGTCGTTGTCTATACAGTGTGTATCTGTATCATCATCATCATCAATACAGTTGTATTGTCGTCGTCGTTGTCTATACAGTGTGTATCTGTATCATCATCATCAATACAGTTGTATTGTCGTCGTCGTTGTCTATACAGTGTGTATCTGTATCATCATCATCAATACAGTTGTATTGTCGTCGTCGTTGTCTATACAGTGTGTATCTGTATCATCATCATCATCATCATCAATACAGTTGTATTGTCGTCGTCGTTGTCTATACAGTGTGTATCTGTATCATCATCATCAATACAGTTGTATTGTCGTCGTCGTTGTCTATACAGTGTGTATCTGTATCATCATCATCACAGTTGTATTGTCGTCGTCGTTGTCTATACAGTGTGTATCTGTATCATCATCATCAATACAGTTGTATTGTCGTCGTCGTTGTCTATACAGTGTGTATCTGTATCATCATCATCAATACAGTTGTATTGTCGTCGTCGTTTTTTCAGATCCCTATTTCGGTCCAGCCCGGTGATAAAGTTATTATACCCGAATTTGGTGGTATGAATTTGAAGTTGGACGGTGAAGACTTCCAAGTTTTCCGTGACGATGACATTGTGGGCAAAATCGTTTCACAACAAGCAACATCTACGGAGGAGTAAAACTGCTGTTGTTTCCGTGAGAAGTAAATACTTGAATGGCTTATGAGGAAGTGTTGGGGTTGTTAATTGTATCGTACTGGCTTGGTCACTAATGAGCAACTGAAATTTCCCGAATGACGCCGATTCTCTCATTCTTCTGGCAGCAGGTCTTCTTGATTGGAGTTTCACGATCACCCGCTTTACGTGAAGTGGTGAAAACGCGATATTCGCGGTGATATGCAGTAGTCGTGGAATATTTTTTTCATATCACTAGGGTGGACAAACTCCAATGTTTTCTCCTTGAAAATTCCTCAACTGAACTTTTGAGGGTTTCGTGTAACAGAAGCACTGTGCGAAAATATGCACGCAAT
>NW_003202462.1:0-1217 GCF_000006405.1 Perkinsus marinus ATCC 50983
ACAACACCAATAAAGTTATAGCACTTGAGCCATGTATCGAACGCAGGCCATCCACAACATTCCACGGTGGAGCGTTGGAGTCTCCAGCATGAGATAGATGCTCTAGGTAAATGAAGCATGTGCAACCAAAGACACCAGTTGAATACAAAAATATGAAATTCATTACACCGGAGCGTGAGTTCGCATATATCATGGACCATATAATGCCCATGCATTACTGTACCACTAATAGGCGAAGATCTCAGAACCCGATTCATCGAATCAATCTCCTATCTCCCGTAAAACTGCTCCGACGATACTTTTGCGCGCGCCATACGTACGCATCAACATGTGGATCCGAACATTTCAAGACCAATCTCTGGTCACAGGATTTCAGTTTCAACCATACTTGAGAGGACACCCATTAGCGTAGAGATCTATGTGTACACAAATAATCAGCCGATTTCCACGGGCCATTTAAATTTAGCTTTTTCATTTCCAGCCCTATTCAATAGGCAGGTCGCACCTGCGCGATTGCGTGAAAGGTTTGGGCGCGCTCTCTCAGGGGCCCCCACCCCTGGCGCGCGCTGATGCCATCATGGCATATGTTGAAGCTTTGGGCAAAGCAGGTGCCCAACACCCAGAGTAAGGTGACCCTCTTAAGGTCGTCAAGGTTACAAACTTTAAGCTAGTTTGTGACGTGAAGGGTCTTCGTAACCTAGTGTGACGGGTCTTCGCAACCTTTGTGAGCTTATGACTCAAACGCATAAGTTATGAGTACAGATCTTGGTCGATGCGGTGTTAACAGCGTAAAAGTCAAGTTTCAGCGTTCTCGTCTTCACGATGACTATAAAAATGAAACTCTTCTGCGTCCTTTACTTCATCATCGCGCTCGGCCACATCATTGTTGGTGACCTCTCGGCTGACAAATCCGAGAGTGGCTTCTCCTCACCTTTGAGGGGCCTCAACGATCCTTGCTGGTCTTGCTGGTCGCCTTGTCGCTGTTCCGGCCACTGTACATGCCCCTAAAAGCATGAGCCACACGTTATGGACGATTCACACCATGTGAATGGTCGTGGTGAGCAGCTCACCGTGAGCAGTAATTCTATTTTTGTCCCCTTCCTAAGAATACTCAACGAATATTCTCTTGAGGAGTACGATTCTGGACGAGGTGGATCATCAACATTCTAGCAGTTCTGGTCTACAGATGTCTCTTGTACTACTATCCGTCTGTGTAT
>NW_003203588.1:0-1057 GCF_000006405.1 Perkinsus marinus ATCC 50983
CGGGTAATGAAAAATGCCTTTCAAACAAAGGCGCTGGAAGCGAGGCTAGCAAAATAGACATTCTAAGGCCTGAACGCTTTGGGTCGCAGGTCAGTCCCATATTCGAAGCACTATCCCTCATTATAGCGCGCGTAGATGACATGAGTATCTCCGGGAGTATCTGGGGATCCAACGGGGGTGTATCAGATTGCATATTATTTTTGAAGTTGTGGGCGACATCTGATGCCGAGTCACAGCAGCTGGAAGCTTGAAAGCTCGAGCCCTGCTCTACTTCATATGTACGGTTACATGCATTGAGCCAAGCAAGACACGGAGAAACTCACCCAGTATGTTGATGAACCCCGCCTTCCTATAAAGTTCTCTCGCGGGTTGGTTTGTGCGGAGAACCAGTAGGTAGACTACACCCCAGTTCGGGTACGCCTTGGGAAACTGAGAGACAACAAACATTGAAGGCTACTCCAAATGGCCATCTTTCGTGGGAATAGAGACTGCACAGTTCAACAGGGGAGTCCGTCGCTGGTATCACCTCCTTGAAGGTTACAGACAAAAGTGTCGATGCAATTTTCTGCCTTCGCCAAGCTTCGACGACATAAACCTGAAAGTCCAGTTTGCAACTACCGTTCGAAAAAACAACCGAGTGGCGGCATTCGGCTTACAATATTTATGAGTCCAATCTTCCCAGACTTGCTCCCTTCCGGCCTATGAAGACAACGTTTGACTCAAACGGTTTGAGGATACCTCCATCGTCAATGTAGGACTCACCTGTGGGCTTTGATGGCAGTCTTGATCTTCTCAGGTGTGTTTTCTTCAGGGATGTCCATAGCGACCACGCCGACGACAGTCTGGGGAGGGAATTATTTCCGGCATAGTCATCGTAAACTACTCGATGCAGCCTACGATCCTCAATTCATTTTTAACCCACACTAGCGAATCGATAGTGTGCGAGACGGTCTCGCCGAGACCGGCCGTTGTCTTCAAACCGGAAGTGCATTGCACTCCATTCAATCATTAAATTTCAATGCACGAGACGCTCGATGCAGGATTCCGTATGTCGATT
>NW_003215783.1:0-1005 GCF_000006405.1 Perkinsus marinus ATCC 50983
AGCTACGGCAGTCTTCACGGACTCGAAGACATGGTTGCCAAACGCAAGATACAGACTTGAAAATCATATCATGGGGACTTCACGCCTTCCTCCGTGTCGCGATAATATTGATTATAGCTTGTGGGTGACGAGTAGAAGACTATGGGATCGGTATTTCACGTATCCGTTGAGCCTTACCTTGGAAGCTTCCAGGCCTGAGAAAGCACAGCCGGTGAGTTCTTTCCTTAAACGGGAATGACACTGAGTCGGAGTCAGAGCATAGGTGATAAGGAATGCTCATGAGTCATTAAGAACTGCCGCATCCGTCTCCAGAAAAGATGGTACCTCGTCGTATTAACTGCGGGTCAAAACTCATTTCATTCAAGGAAGCGCTCCCAGCTGTATGTGATGTTGTCCAAATCATCGGAGCTTGCGTGAGATGATCTAAGTACAAGTAGCGAACATCTGTTAGAAGTCACTTATCTCTCATCTCATTGTTTGAGTTATTGTACTACAAATTCCGCTGCGTCGACGGTTAAGCTCGTCCCGCACTAAGGTCAAGGCTGAATCACTCAGAGGGGCTACCGGATTCTTTGCCATTGAGTCGTTCAAGAGCGTAGCGAGTAGCAGGCTTATTGCTGGCAGTTGACGCATAGGTGGTGACTGCTCCAGAAAAGGCAAGCTCACACTCCTATAGATCCCCAAGCCACAGCTCCCAGAACGACTCTTGATTTCAAATACGTAGAAGAGTTTCGTCATTTCTTGATGCGTCCCCTAGAATAGTTCATCTTCTAACTTCTCAAGAGAATCGATAGAGTGAATGATTTCGGAGGTACTCTCCTGACATTCAGATCCGGCAAACCATCGAAAAATCTTAATCAGATTGTCACATGCGCTCCATTTAGCTCATTACCTGAGGCGGATAAAGGTTTAGACGAAATTTTTGATACGATTTCCGCTTCTCCCCCAGTTCGGTCAACGCAGTCGTATCTGAAGGGTAAGAGTGATAAAGATATTGTTCCCCCC
>NW_003215734.1:0-953 GCF_000006405.1 Perkinsus marinus ATCC 50983
CCCCTCACTGAAGATAGTCTACTAAATACGATAACGCTCTATACACACCATTGCAATCAACTGAGCCTCGAGACTCGACCAAACCAAACAATGGTCTTACTATGATCCTAGCCGGACCAATCTCGCACACCGGTTTGGTAAGCCCAGCCAAGCGGAACCTAGATAGGTCTGAGCGACGTGATAATATGACCTCTTCCTCTACACCTGAATACACGCTTATGGTCAGTTTATGAGGGGTTTGCATCATTACCACCCAAGCTGTTAATGGCTAACATGTTGTTCTGAAAACCAATGGCAGGGGAGAGCTGCAACTCGTGCCACTCATCGTCGTGTTCAAAACGGAGGAGAACTTCCGATAGGGACATCTACGAAGTGGCAAAGTTACGGTATGGGCAGTTATACGTTAAATTACCATCTTCATTCCAGCTCCTTTAGAAATCATATGCAGCTTCACCTCGCCCTCGACAGTCGGCACTCCATCGGCAACAGGTGACTGCAGAGAAGATTCGAGAAAAGTGTGGTACGGGAACATCCTCACATCATTCAAAGGCGTCATAGTGTACACTCCTCGATAAATCGAGCTGGGCTTCCCTACATTGCTACTGTCTAGAGCGGCTAAATATGATAATAACAAAACCATACGAGGAGAACCTCATCTACCAGCAAAGTTAAGACCGTCTCGATGGTCTGTTGAAGAAGCTTCTGAGTCGAGCATAAGCCAGAAACCAATGAGTAGTATGACTCCCAATAATACATTACTCCTAAGATCATCATCGTCGACAAGGAGAGACCTTCAACGTTATTACCATCGCCAATGGTTGGTAGTAACTAAGCCTTGTTGGTTCCATACCGTTCTTGCTGATGATGACGATGAACCGAGGCTTAAAAGAGGCATTTATGCAGACTGTATGAGGCAATGGTAGTGGCCGCCGCCGCCGACCTGATCTGTCCCA
>NW_003205970.1:0-1089 GCF_000006405.1 Perkinsus marinus ATCC 50983
GTTAAGTACGTGAGCACGATCCAAGAAAAAGCCAAGGTCAAACTGATACCAACAATCCCGTAGGAAAGGTGGATCGGTCGCCCAAGGCAGAAATCCAACTACGAGCTTTTTAACCGCAACAACTTTAATATACGCTATTGGAGCTGGAATTACCGCGGCTGCTGGCACCAGACTTGCCCTCCAATTGATACTCGTAAAGAGATTTAAAATCTACTCATTCCAATTACAAGACAGAATTGCCCTGTATTGTTATTTCTTGTCACTACCTCCCTGTATCAGGATTGGGTAATTTGCGCGCCTGCTGCCTTCCTTAGATGTGGTAGCCGTTTCTCAGGCTCCCTCTCCGGAATCGAACCCTAATTCCCCGTTACCCGTCAACGCCACGGTAGGCCAATACCCTACCGTCCATAGCTGATAGGTCAGAAACTTGAATGGTCCATCGCCGGACAAGCCGTGCGATTCGCCGGGTTATTATGAATCACCAACAAGGACTAGGCGGAGCCTAGGTTGGTTCTGTATCTAATAAACGCAGCCCTTCCGAAGTCGGGCCTTGACGCATGTATTAGCTCTAGAATTACTACGGTTATCCAAATAGTAATCGATCACCAAATAAACTATAACTGTTTTAATGAGCCATTCGCAGTTTCGCCGTTTAAAGCTTATACTTAGACATGCATGGCTTAATCTTTGAGACAAGCATATGACTACTGGCAGGATCAACCAGGTGATTGCATCAATGCAATGCTTGCGAGCTTCCGATTAAATCCAAGGATATAATCAAAAGTCGTAGCGTGCTCTGATGGTCACTAAATATCGCACGAAGCGATACCCTTGCGATCTCATATCCATCAAAGATGAATAGTCGAAAGCGAGGTCCGGTCTTCCGGTTCACGCCAAGAGTCGCAACAAAAAACACAAAGGGTTTGCATAACTAGTCGTATAAATACAACTGCTATACTAACCTTGGTCTATTGCTGCATCATGCAAATCTTGTATTAGATTTGCGGGTAGGATAAATCCACCCGACTTTCCCACAATGAGCGGGTACTAATACAAAACCCCATGAAAATCAATGATATTTTCAATATC
>NW_003215563.1:0-2901 GCF_000006405.1 Perkinsus marinus ATCC 50983
ACAGGGCAGCTGGTACCCTCCTGCGGTCCCTATGTTCAGCATTAGGGTATTCTCTAGGTTGCATGCCCAGCGCTAGCCCTGGATCGGCCCAACGCTACGGGTACCTTCGACGGTGTTCTCGGACAACTGTGCGGACCTCGAAGTATCTTTGCTGCTAACGACGGGCTCCTCCCTGAGCCTTCAACCCATTGCGTCCAGTGCGATGCTGTTGCCGCTCAGCTCGGTATATTCGATGCGGATATCGTGGCTGCTGCCTGTGGCTGTTTGGCGAGTAAGAGTGTGCTATTGATGGTGATTGAACTGAAGTCGTTTCAGGCGTTGGCGACTTCTTTACGATCTACGGCTACAACTACTTCTTTACAATGTTCATTATAGGAGTTGTTGGGATCTTCCTCATTTTTTCTGCAATTATTGTGTACTTGGTCGTGCTCAGCGTGATGAAGTGAGTACACTTTCACATCTAGTGCGAGATTTCCCTAGAATGTGTTGAGATCGCTTTCGCCGTCTTCTCCCATCGAAAAGAGACAATTTGGTATTCCCTTAGGTCGTACGGAGGTTGGCACTTCCACGAATGGTTCCGAGAGGCCTCTGATGTCAGTGAGTTGTCCGGCGATTTCTGAGGTGTCAAAATTAAATAAATTCTACATGCCCCTGAATGAAATCGTGAATCGGCAGATGTATTATGATGTATGAGATTTATCAGTTCTTCTAACAACGTGTTGCTGGCTTTGACCATGTTATGATTAAACTCGTCAATGTTGAGTTTAGTAGTGTATTTGAAGCGATAACCCTTGTTTCGCGTACTCGGCGTGTGGGTGGCATTAATCTGAGCGATTGATAGGCTGCCTCACGCCGGAGTTTGAAGTAAATCCTGAGTAGTGTGTGGACTAAGGTCCGGGCCTCTACACATCTCATGTGCCGTTACATATCGATCAAATGGATTCGATGCAAGAGCACACGATAAGGGTCATTCCTTACACTGAGTTACCTTGGGCGACCCCAGCCCGTTGCGGTCAACTTGGTCTTTTTCTCGTCCACTAAGAGGATTGTGTGCTGCTTTCCGCTATCGATACGACGTTCAGAGAGGGGGAAGAATGTCGCTCTTCCACAGAGTGCGGTGCGTGGGCCGCGAGCTTCCCCGATCGTACCTTATCGCTGGGCCATAGGATATATACTGACTTCGATGGAAGTACCAGATCCTGCCCGATCCCCCTTCTGAGCTCTACGAAGGGATAGAAATGATACAATGCAGATGAGATCGAATGCACCGTGGAGGGTCATTTCAGCCACAGAAGGCACTACAACGTAATAGTAGTGGAGCATCAGTTACTTAAAGTGTACTAGGAAGTGATTACATTCCCTCTTGGGGATGATACTGTTCTTCCGCTGTTTCGTTGTCCCGTCAGCGAAAGTAGACTTGAGAATGAAAATGATGAACGTGCAGGCAAATTTGAGCGGAGCGAAGCACGTTTTCGAGAGCTCGTTTGGCGCGTCACAGCTGAAAATTGGAAGTACTTGATAAGATCTTGGACAACATATTGCTTCCCTAAAATTCCAGATGGGTCTGTCCCCTTAAGCGGATACGAATGCGGTTCCTGAGTCGACAAAATCTCCCGAAGACGATGATGAGGAGGAGAAGGGGCAAACGGCGGCTGAAAAGGCCTTTGGGAGGCGATGGTGGACTTCGTAGTGTTTTGTTTGTATCAGTCGAAATAGTGTGGTTGTAGTCAGTCTCTTGCCACAGTGGTGGCAAGAGAAGCGGCCGAGGTTAGGGTGGCTAGGGTCGAAAAATGACGACGAGGAGATTAGTACCCGGTAGGAGTTGACGAGAGAGGGGGAGCAGAAGGAAGGAGAAGGCGGGGAGAAGATGTTGTAGTACGGCGGCTGATGGACTCTTATGAATCACAGATGAGGATCTCGCTCAGCCGTTGCCATCGATATTCATGCCAAAAGTGAACGGTTACAGCGGGTAAGAGACTGGCCGAAGGGGAGGTGACTGCTGCTAAAGCGGTTGGCGCGAGCAAAGCTAAGGTCCCCAAGGAAAGGTTTCATGAGAGTCGCTATGGTAGCAATGCTACCACACGGTGTATTGTTGATCCGCTCCGCCTAAGTGAGATTGCATCCCATGTAGAATTGAAAACAACGTATGCGGATGGGGCCCGCGACAATTTCAAAAGGCGCATGAGGCCGCCGTCGGCGTCCCGGTTGGACTCTGCGACTGATACCCCGGCGTGGCTGAAGTCGAATGCTGTAATCTCTTCTCAGGCTGATGAGGGATGCTCAAGTCCGATCAACTCTTAAGCTGAAAGTGACTACCCCCTTTCTGGCGACTAGGTTTGTTGTTGAATTCATGCACGTTTCAACATGATTGATATAGGGCTTGTATCAGAGTTCGACGGAGGGCCAGCGAGTGGTAGTAGTTCTGTTGTTCCCCTTCCGAAATGGTCCCAGAGCCGACGAAGGAGCAGCCAGCGAAGACCTCCTCGGTACCGCCACCAGTTGGAGTTGCTTCCAAAAGCCCAGTGATGCAAGAAGTTGACGATGAGAACTTCCATTCCCAAAGACGAGGGCCTCGCTTCGCCTTCCTATCGCAATTTGATAGGTCTGCGTCACCGAGACGGTGGCGGTACATCGTGTTCTGGGCAGCATTGGTCGTTGCTCTCCTCGTTATCGCGGGTATATCAGTCATTGTACAACTGTATGCTCGTTGACTTACTGTCGGTAACCAAGTCGTGTCCAAGGATTTATCGTAATCAGCTTCACGAGCCTTTGTTATTCGCATTCTCTCATGAAGAGTCTTCTCATTTCTTCTTCCAAAGGTTGCACTAACCTTCATTCGTCTTAAGGACGGCGTAACATTGGGAACTACTTTCGGCATTCATGTTGATGTAGCGTTTACCT
>NW_003204845.1:0-2860 GCF_000006405.1 Perkinsus marinus ATCC 50983
GAAGGCTCAACGAGACCACCTGTTTATTCTTAACCGATGTATATCATAACCTCACCTCCTTCTCGATAGGGACACATTGTGTGCTACGGGAACTACTGTGTGTGCGTTTTTCTTATGCAAATGCGTGAAAATTCGATTTCTCGGGTAACACGGCGAATATTCATATAATAGCAATAGTAGTATGACAGCAGTGATGATTGTGCACCAGCAGCATCTTCTCGAGCGAATCTCAACAGTGTTGAGATACATGATCGCTTTCCTCAGCTGAGTTCAGGAGTTTAGGAGTTCATATATACACATTAGGTTAGAAATACACAGAAATGGGCGAGAATTCACAAAATATTTCAACAGAATCTTCATATTGTCACCAACGTATGCGCACTTAGGTGGCGGAGCGTGGAGGGCTGACGAAAGCGTATGATATTCCCGGTTGTTTTATTATGTGTCCGCCCAGTATGTTCATCTGGGATAAAATAAAAGGCAGAGTTATGGCCGATATGCGCGGGTGAAAATTTGCGTTTTTTTCTCGACATATTGTTACTGGATTTAGAGTTGGAGTGAGGTCATGCTACTTCCCGTTATTCGTATTAAAACAACTCCGTCCTGAGGTGGTTTCATCTGAGGAGTGTTTGCCTGGGGTAGTCACCAAAGCTGGGGAATCAAAACTCAACGAGTTCATGGGTGAGTCTATAGCACCTCCAGGCCAAGTTGTTATTTAACGATCGCATTATTAAATTGGAGTCGTAAAACTTCAAATGGAAAAACGGGCATGATATCAATTTTCTTGGTATTTTCGGGTAAAACATTGTGCAAAAGGGGAGAAATTAAATTTTCCGGAAAAAAATTAGTTTGACCTGAGAATGCTGCAGAGTGGCTGCTACTGAACGAATTTGCTACGCGGTATTCAGAAACGCGTTTAACATGCGATGAGATTGCGAGACGGTGCGCGTCGGACTGGATACGCTCTCATCGAGACCTGCCGTTGAAACTGAACCATTGGGGTAACTCGATTAGGTAATTCGGTTACACCTCGAGGTTGTCATTCACGAGGTTTAAGGTTCAATTCCCGGTGGCGGCATCTTCCTTTTCTCAAATGCCGGGAGGTTCTTCAGCAGGAAGGATATGCTGTTCATGGAACTCTCGAGCAAGTACCTCCTCACCATTCATCCGATCAGCTTTTAATTTTCAATCAGCTTCAGCAGGAGTGTTCGTTCCTCAGACTGAGATGTTCATTACAGACCTTGTCACTATTTACCGCAACGTATTCGAGGAACTCCTCGCTCTACCAACAGAGGAAGGTCATTCGAATAGTGAGATGGGTTACCTAGAGGCTTAGGATCTGAGGCTCCCCAGCGTTACATCACGCCTTTTCCTGCCCTTGCTTCGGCACTGGGCACAGTTCGTAACACTTCATGGGAGGATCCTCCCCTCAAGGTCCAGACACTCGGACGTTCATCACATAGTTCCCTCAGATGGGGCAAATCGTTGGCTTGATGTTCGTGTTGGTGATGAAGAAAGCATACGAGTCTTGACGGTCGCGGTCCGATACAATGACAATATTTACTACGAAGATAGGTGGGGAGTAGTTTTGGAGGAATATATGTTTGCTCTCCTCAGCTGAGCTCAGGAGTTTCCTCACTAATTACAGGAGTTTATGTATAAATTCGGGTAGAGTCTACGAAAATTTCGCAAAATTTCCTCGAAATTTTCATATTGCATTCGCGTATTTTCCAGTACTGGTGTGAACAATTTTGGGTATAAAATTTTTCGTTCAGTGACGGCGCCCGGAAAAGCGCTCATTCGATTACTTGGTGCATCGACTTTGGCGTGATCGGCGCGATGGTTATGGTCCATGGTGACAACAGGGGTCTGGTTGTCCCACCAATGTAGTTCTACCCTATGAGTAATCTCTCTATTGGGGATTTACAGTGTAGCGGAAACACAGGTTGTGATTGTACCTGTACCCCCCTCTAGAGGAGTTGGCCCGACTCGATGGGAGATGGAGATGGACGCAATTGAAAATGAGTGCAGGGTGAGCGGCGTATGCGTTGAACAAATTGACAAAACTCGTTACGAATATTCTCGCACTAACGATGAAGAACTCATCGCTGACGAGCTTTCACACACTACCACTACAGCCGGTGTTCTCAGTAGGGAAATATGCATATGGTCAACTACTACATGTGTCGGTGGCAATATGAAAGTTTTGGGAAAATCGTGTTGTTCTTTGACCATTTCTACCCTAATTCGTATATAAACTGCTGGAGCATACATACTAACACTGTGCTGACTCATTGTCCTCTGGTGTGAATCGATCAACTTCATTTTCCAGGAGCTGCGTGACATTCTATTGAATGATGGAGCCCGCTGTGTTCTCGATGACGATCGGAAGAAAAGACCGGGATTCAAATTTACCAAATGGGTAGGATAGTCGTTCTCTCTGTGATGCACATACGGTGCTTCTTCAGGACCTCCAGGGTGTTCCACTTAGTATTAGAATCGGCAGCAGAGAGGTTGAAACGAATACGGTTACTCTTGCGTATAGACACACTGGTGAAAAGGTTAATGAACACCTATCATGCTGCGGCAAGGTAGAGTTATGTGTTTGACTGCAGCTCCGACTATCGCCTTAGATACGTCTCTATCTGGACCGAATTAGTTCGGAGATGTTATCAGCTGCACGCCGCCCTCACTGATAATCACGCAGTTGACATAATTCAATTTGACTACACTCGTTTCTCACTGTCTATTGTGGTCTTCGTTATTATGAGTGCATGGGGAGGTTGACGCACTTGGATTCTTCGTAACATAGAGTGATTGCCATCAGAGTCTCTTCCGACCGCAGTCAGTGGGATTCAGT
>NW_003213912.1:0-1597 GCF_000006405.1 Perkinsus marinus ATCC 50983
GGTCATGCTGGTGTGACTATCATGCCTTGGTTCTCTCATGCTACTCCCAAGGTTGACTTCGACGAGTCCACTCTCACTGCTTTGGATAACCATGTTCAGGGTGCCGGTACTGATGTTGTCAACGCTAAGGCTGGTGCTGGATCTGCCACCCTTGCCATGGCCTATGCAGCCGCCGAGTTCGTCGAGGTTGTCATTCGTGGCATGCACGGTGAACAAGCTAGCGCTTCCACTTTCTTCAACGAGCCTTACGGTGATGTTCAATACTTCTCTTACTTGTGCGACTTCGGACCTGAAGGCGTCTCCAAGATTCATCCCATTGAGGGCTTGAGCGAACACGAGGCCGGCAGGCTCCAGGAAGTCATCACTAAGCTGAAGGTTGATGTTCAGAGGGGCATTGACTTTGCCAACAAGCAGGAGTAAGTTAATCTCCTACAGCTAACTTATTGAGGGATGTACTTCCCTCGAATAACCGTCTGCATTTTTCTCTACAGCTATCCTTCGTTTAATTGTGGTAATTCTTTTACCTGATGTTCTTCGCGATGTTGTCGTGTTATCGAGTTACGGATAATTGACGACCGCTTTGACCGAATCTCAAGTGCCACTGGAAGCTACTTGTAGTAGTTGCCTGTCTGAACAAATAGTCTCACCACACTTAGTGGGCCACCAAAACCGATAACGGAATGGGACTCGTAATTTTATAGAACCACAATAACGATATCGTCGCCCTCAAGCTAAAGTCTCCAATGTTACATGACAATACTTGCTGTGTATCATTGGTTTTGCTGCCATTAGACATACGTGATTTATAGATTAGCTTCAATCACTGAGCCCTGTTGGCATCTGCACTTCTCTCAGTGTGGTCAGTTTCATCACACGTCTCACTTAGACCTTCTGAACTCTGGCAAACCTGTCACAGGTTCCCTGTGAGACTTCGTAGTATCGTCTGTTCGAATAGGTATCCACATCGCGAATATATTTTGCTACTGTACTCCTGTCGTCTTAGACGATTCGTCTGTTCGTCTAATTTTTGTGCATTACAGCGAGCATTTGGTTCGTCGGGCTACGACGGTCGGAGAAGAGTGTAATGTACCTTGATCAACTGCTGTTCTACACTAGTAGATATTCCTAGTAACACTCAGTATTATACTCTACTGTCATCCCTCCCCAGCCTTAATGCTCAAGCATAACCAACTCCAAGTATCGGATAGTGCAATGCTGCTGTCCTCTAGACATATCTTAGCCATCGAAAGATCATGAAGCTAAGCTCGAAGCTAGTTCGTATTATGCCAGTTCCATTTCAATTACCTAATCAACAGTTTTTTGTTCCTTTCATAGTTATGTCATCATTCAAGGTCGCTCTTCTCGGTGCTTGCGGTGGTATCGGACAGCCTCTCGCTCTTCTCTTGAAGCTCAACCAGAAAATCTCTGAGTTGGCTCTTTACGATATCAAGCAGGCTCGTACTCCTTGCGCCGGTGTTGCTGAGGATTTGAGTCACATCAACACCCCCGCTGAGGTTAAGGGTACGCCGGTGAGGAGGACTCGAGGCTTGCCTCACTGGAAGCAAGCTCATCGTCATCACTGCCGGTGTTCCTCGTA
>NW_003203933.1:0-1901 GCF_000006405.1 Perkinsus marinus ATCC 50983
AGAGTGTTCCAGCATTGGCTTCCGTCAAGAATGCCTCCACGATCGTATAGTTCCTGGCGTCCAGGCATTATCCAGGCCCTGGATAAGCTCATGGAGTCCTCGCACTGGGCGAATTTAGGGCGTGAGACCTCAGTTGACGTTGCCGTGAGGTGAGGTGAGATACGGATACAAAAGCTTCTAAAGCGGACACGGGGACAGGTTGATCGGCCAAACTCTTCAAGCTCTGACTTCGGGGTGCTGAGTCGGAGCCCATAGGAGGTGCTGATCTTTTCCTGTGCTCCGTAGGTACTCATACGAGAGCTACATGTATGTAGGCCGAGACTGAGCTCCCCATAGGATCTCGTACTCGAGCAAGCGTCATTCACCGAGGGGGTTGGTGAGTCCAACCGGGATCTACCTTGCTCCCTAGCCCGCGTTGACCATAGACGGTCAACCTTGGCTATAGTCTCAGCGATGTCGGCGTCAAAGGTCTCGATTTGTGCTGCAAGAGCGTCCTCCTTCTGACGGAGCGCATCAATCATCTCACGACCTTCGCGCACCTGCTCCACTGGTGCCAACTCATCAAGAATAATGTTGTCAATGGCCTCGCGAATGCGTGTCTCGTTGCCTCTCTCCATGCGGAGAGAACATAAAAGCTTGTTCTGAACAGCTTGGCCAGATGGTCGACAGTGCAGTCGTCAGGAGCCCCTCCTTCACTACCTCGTATACAGCTCAGCTGTGTCAGCTGTCACCATGATGTGGCACGTTGGTCCGTGGAGTAACTCCACTGGAGTTCCCGCACGCTCAGGCTGCTGAACGCTACTCGCCAATGGCAAGTAGCCTTCGGCAGTATAAAATGCTTGTTTATACGATGGCGAGTCGCCATCGTAGAAACATAGATCGTAACCTTTCATGCGGCTGACTGTAGTTGTGTGCATGTGCTTACCGCGGCCGAACGGAGCTCTCCTTGGCTTCCTAGGGTTGCATTTCTCTCGTTTCGCTGAGGGTCGAATGAACGGATTTGATTTCGTTGTAGTAGGTCGAAGCGCGTCCATGATAGCTCGATCAGGAGTAGGGGCAGACGGTTCCTGGCTGTGAGTATATATGTTGCTGTTAGAAGCTGTCAACTACGCCAGGTGCCCAGTATATTCAAATTTGAAATACGGAAGTCTCCTGGGCCCCAGGAGACTGTGAGTCTCCCCTGGGACCGGAGTTCATCTTCTGTGAAGAACGCTGACGCTCTGTGTTCGTGAATGCGTTTTCAAAGCACGGCTCTAGTCTTGTGGTAATCTCATCAAGGTAGAGTTTCCACTCTACCTTTCGATGGTGATAACGCCATCCGAGATGAAGAGGAAGGCGGTGGGAGATTTTCTCCCAGGGAGAATCAGGCAACGGGAATATTAGCGACTCATTGGTATTCTCATCCTCTCATCCGGAATGAGAGGAAAAGTAGACACGGACTGAGACTAGTCCGACCGCTAACGAAATGGCCGAAAAACATCAGACGACGGAGGTGTGGGCCTTGCCGGTGAGGATCGTATCGTACAGTTGCAACTGGTAGAATACCTACTCGTGTACCACTTATTCGTACACTTGCAACTTCTACAGTTCTCGATGATACACCTTTGATTCGTTTGATTTGAACACTAATGAGTCATCTTCCTTCACTCGGCACATCATCAATCGTACAGTCTCGTTTCGTACAGTCTCACTAGGTATAGTATCATATCGTACAGAGTAAGCGAGTACAGTGCAAATCAGTACATTGTTAGGGCATACATTCATGCTCGATACACAGTCTTGATACACAGTCGTACACCATACCCTCGTGCAACTTTATTTCATCCCTAATAACCCTACTTAGGTTCAAACCTGAGTCTTCTGGTACTAAGACTGGATTCACGGTGACTGCAAGTTGGCTG
>NW_003210376.1:0-1216 GCF_000006405.1 Perkinsus marinus ATCC 50983
ATCTGAAGATGAAATGACAAAGAATGATGTGGACTACGAATAAAGAGACATCAAGACTAGCTCTCTCTTGACACTAGAACCCTCCATAACATAGGCAATGCCATGAACACCACCATTAACCACCAACTATGACCACCTACCATAACCACCAACCATAACCACCAACCGTCACTGAATATCTGTGGTCACTGCTCTGGCCAGTGTCATGTCAGAGACAGGAGGGAGAAGTCGCAAGTTACCAACAAAGTGACGTCCTAACTTCTTGTTATCAACGTCTTCCAACTCGACCAAATACTTCGTGATGACTTGACTGATCTTGAATGGGCCATTCATCTTCGGATCTAACTTACGCCTTTGGTGACATATCACCATGACGTCTTGTCCCACTTGCAAGAATGGAACTCGCCGACCCGGCATACGAGACAGGGTGGCCTCACTCCTGTTCCGCAGGACATAATTGTGTACAGTATAAGCGTCGAAAGCTGAGGTGTACACTCGCTCCATGTTCTTAACCATCTTGTCCACCAGATCTCGCTGTAGTGTGGCCGGAAATCCCTGATGAACTTCTGCCCACTGCTTCGCCTGTTCCGTGAGGGGGCATGTACGCCACTTGTAGACCCAAGTGGCGGAAGGAAGAAGTCTATACCAGTCACGCAGTTGAAGTCCAGAACTCTCGATGATAGCACGGATAACTCCATTCAGCGAACGATGAGGGATTTCTTGCCAGGAATTCAGTGGAGGCGCAGGACTGGGGAAAAACTTCCAATTCCATTGAAATACCTTCTGAGCGGCTAGCCCAATACGACTCAAAAATCCGACCATCCCTGTCACTGACAATCAGGGCTGGGAATCCGAACATGAAGAAGCAGTCTAGGATGGCCTCTAAAGTAGAATCACTATCACGAGAGACCATCGGTTTGGTGATGACGAACTTGGTTGCTGCATCAACAATGACTAGAGCATACTCGACCTTGGGAGCGGGATCGTCCGACTGTTTAGGGGAGGTAAAAGGACCCATCAAGTCGATACCTACCATTTCCATGGGAAGTGGACTCTTTGGGGGAACAGTTCCCAGTCCTCCCGCACGGAGGAGGCAGGAGCTCTTTAGCCTCGCACAGGTCGTACAATTCTTAGAGCATCGACGAGCGTCTCCCGAAAGACCTGGCCAATAAAATCTCTGGATAGTATGGCACGTAGCTTGCTTCAAGCAAGTTGT
>NW_003215430.1:0-1770 GCF_000006405.1 Perkinsus marinus ATCC 50983
CGGAGTCTTTAGATTGCGCGCATACTCTGAGAAAACGATATGGTCATACTTTCATCTTAGGTCCGTCCCGAAGGAGGATCGTGAGCTTTCGGTAGGTTTTTGGTATTAGTATTTCATGTCTTACATATAGTGTATTTAGTTTGCTCTCCGATACCCTAGTAGCGACCTGAGAGCTGCTGATATCTTCCCGACAACGGCAGGCGTGAGAGCTCATTATCAAGCAATCGTTAGTGACTGTATACGTACAGAAAGCAGTAGGGAGCGATGGAACAAGTTCAGCGAGGAGGTGGGTGGAAACTATACTAGGTTCACTAGCAGTGTGGTGCTGAATTTGTGATATGAAAAACACTAGTAAAAAACATATTTTACTGCATAGCTCGGATATCGGGGTTTTCACATAGTATTACGGTACTAAACGGGTGAACCTACGGTGTTGGAGGAATATATGTTCACATTCTTCGGCTGATCTCAGGAGTTTACTCACTAATAATAGGAGTTAGGATGAAAGTATTCAGAAACCAACAAGAATTTCCCAAAGTTTTTTTTGAAAAGTTCCCTGTCGTCGCCGACACGAGTAGTCGACTATGAACATGTTCCCCCCCCACACTGTGCGGAATCAGGTTGCCGATCGCTACCCGAGTTCCCTCGAAGGCGTTCATCATTCGGCAGAATTGGGAGTGTTAGGCGTAGACCTGTTCTATGCGGATGCGCAGTTGGCCAAACGCCACCTGGACGAGCTCGGTCAACGTTTGCAGGAACTGCTCGGAGCTGAGTACGATATGGTCCCGTGTGTCGTGGAGAATTATATCGTACACCAATACGAATTCTACTCGTTCAGTTCGGAGTGGTATTGAATAAATATCACTTAGAACCGGACGAGTAAAAATTCGCATATATGAGTATAAACGTCCGAATTCTTCATCAATACTATTGGTGGCATTTGGAAAATGTTCTATATTCGTTTTTGTGATTATTGACTTTTCTCTCGTTCATGGAAATTTAGTGATTGGACCGAACTTCTCGTTGGTGGTCAGATTTACGTCGTGCAAGCTGCCACCCAAAGCTAGAGTGGCGGAGGACTGCCGTCTATTCCACGGCAACGATGTTTCCACTATGGTAGATGTCGTTACCGCCTCGCTGCAGTTCGAGACACTGGAAGGCCTGTTCTCGGGTATGAGATCAATGATGAACAGCGATCAGGTGACACGGCTGTTGGTCAGCTGTAGAATCGGCTCGCTTCAGTTTAACCGTCATGACATGCGTATTTGTTGCGTGAGGAACCTCATCAACGACTATCTTTTGTCCGCCCAAGTGAGCTCCTCTCGGGGGGAACTCTGCCGGTATGGTTTCGGCAGAATTCCCCTTCGCCCCCACGGCCCCCTTGTCTGGAAGTTTATATTGGCGTATGCCAGTTTATATGCCGGTTGGATGTGTGCTTACCCGAATTCTGGGAAATGCGGAATCACGATGTTGTCGTGGTATGGTATGCACTCTACTTGATCGGCCCCAACAGGTGTTCATGATAGGCTTATAAGGAGCTGTTGGAAAAAGAGAGGTCGTTGCTTATTGCCTCTATCCACAATGAGACCTCAGTGGCACTGGGCATCATCATGGTAGGTTGCTCACCGTGCTGATATAACAATGTTCATCATCTTAGCGCACTCCGGGAATCGTGGTTGACGAGATCATACAGCTGCCGGGTGGAAGGACTGCGGCCCACTTTGCCAGCTGGCATGGCAATATGGGGCTGTGTCAGTAAGCGATGAAATT
>NW_003215430.1:1870-4877 GCF_000006405.1 Perkinsus marinus ATCC 50983
TCTTCCGTCGCACGTCACGGCTTGCCAGGTCCTGGACGATCCATTTCCAGACCCCGCGGATTGGCCCGCAGAGGAGCCCGCGAGCCCAGATGAGATTATTGATGAGAGACTTCAGACCGATCTCGACGACCAAGAGGAGGTAAATTCCAACCCTATAGAACAATCGAGAGATTTGCTATCTTCAGGAGGAGATTGAAGAGCGCCGAGCTAATGCCCAGGCCCAGGCACAGTCTATCGGCTTGGAACTGATGGGGGATCTTCCGGACGCCGAAGTAATGTCAAGGCCTCTCGGGATGATGCTGAGTCGTGTCACAGGCCAGAGCATCGGACAAGGAGCTCTTTGTCTGCCAGCTTAATGAGGTCACTGAGGATGAGGACCTCAAGACGATATTCGAGCGTTTCGGACCGGTAGGTGTTGAGGCTCTCCGTTTTGCGACTGATGGAGTTCAGATTAAAAGCTGTGATGTGGTTAGAGACTTCAAGACTGGGGAAAGTCTGCAATACGCATTCATAGAATTTGAAACGAAAGAAGCATGCGAGATGGCGTATGTGAAAATGCAGAATGTTGTTATTGATGACAAGAGAATCAAAGTAACGACATGTGTTCGCGGTGGTAGCGGAGTTCTCATGCAACAGGTTGATTTCTCGCAAAGTGTTAGTAAACAGTGGAGAGAAATACGGCAGAAACAAAGAGAGGAGATACGAAGAGCTGCAAGGGGCGAAAGGCCACGTAGACGTGATGACAACGAGTGGGTTTATATGCTGATGTGAGTTTGTAATGTTCACACGCTTTAGTCGACGCGAGAGAAGGGATCGAGATGATCGTAGATATGATAGGCCACGAGTGTCTGATGATCGTCATCGGAGGCGTGAAAATAGGAGAAGTCGATCGCGTGAGAGGACGAGGGACAGCCCGCGGCGTTACGAACGAGGGTGAGTTCATGTGTCAATGGATTTGTACTGTATACGAGTATTTAGGCGAGAAGGCGATTATGTGAGGGAACATCGGGACGAACGTCATAGTGGAAGGAGAGGAGAGAGACGGTCAAGATCTCGTGAAAGAGATAGACATCACCGTTAGTGATATCCTTTATGTGTTGCGTTTTTATATTGCGAGTGGGGATAAAAGGATACTGGTGAAGTGAATCTGACATAGAACCTGTGAACACTAAGTGTAGTTATATGTACTATAACTATAAGCAGGCTCATACTATATGTAGGGGCTTTAAGTAGACAAGTCCTATATCATTTCAAGACAAATAATAAAATGATGTTGTAGCTGACACATCAGCCTATCCAGAGTGATAATACATTCATCTATAATATAACCCTTGATATTTATGTTTAATCTAATATACTCATTGATCATATCGAAGATATAAAATGGGGTGTACCATGTTAGGAAATAGAGAAGAAACTCTACTCTTCTTAGATAGTTACCTCACTCGCAGCCTGTTTGCTGTGGTGGTTCTATAGTTTTTACTTTATCGTAGTGCATCCGATTTTATCGCCTGGTCACGTGCTCGAATTACTAAGGTGACTTTGATGAGCTATTCGAACGATTCTCGCATACCGCTCGTTTCTCTACTAGAAGGATTCCTCGAAAGCTATTGACGCCTTACGAGCATCACTTTGTAACGCAAGAACAGTTAATCCGATATGAAGAAATAGAGCATGGCAACACGCCGGCGCAGCGACCAATTCGAAATCGAGTAGGTCAAAAAATAAGGTTCATTTCATACAACCGATGGTATCAGCTCAACAAAGGAATCCACGAATACAACTTCGCACAGTAGCGAACGAATGCAGCATAGACTCGGAAAAGTATAGTGGTAACCGGTAACAGCAGTATCGAAAAACCAAGTATCGACAAAAAGCGAGGACGGACAAAAATACTCACGTACCTCGTCGCACGTAGTAGCTAAGATTCATCACTCGAGGCGCTAGTCGATCAAACTCCGATATAACGATAAAAGTTTGACCACTAGCACTTAGAAATAAGGAAGTATTAGCCAAAAAAGAGGTCAACCAGCAAGTTTCGCATTCTTATATGGCGAGAGAGAAGATCGATGATAGAAGTAGTAGTAGATCTACGACTTGATACAGTCGGAGAAGTGCAACGACACTAGATCAAATATCGACGGAAACAGAGCCACATTGGACTCTTAGTCGTGGGATCTAGGTGGCACTTAAAAATCCGGCTAAAAAGAGGCGAACTAATTCACCTAAGACAAATATCAGTCGAAGAAAGTCCATCATCTAGACATGAAATCCATCATACAGGATCATAGAGAGAGAAGACAGAAAATATAGAGCGTAGCTTAATATACTTCTTACTCCCAGCTTTTTGGCATGAAAGCAAACTGCATAATACCCTGAGGAGTGTTGGGGTAAGCAGACTTCACTATACCGGCGAAATTCGCGAAAGGGACACCATCCCATACACCGAACTCATAATGAGCCTTCGTGTCACCGCACTGACCATTGAGAGGCTGCATACAGTTGGGGGACGTGTTGAAGGACGTAGACCACATCATAGAGATCTTACCTTCTTGGGAGTACTTCGTGTAAGAAGCCTCAGTATACTTGACAGCCTTTACATCGCTCTTACCACTGAACAAATAATCATACATGGCATGACTATCATTCAAGTAAGTAACAAAAGGCGTGGTCGAAGGAGAGGCCGCTATAGGAACACCGGCATCGTTATAGAAATCAAACATCTGTAGATAAAGATGGTCAACAGTTTTGAGGAAGATTGACCCACGATTGTCAGGGCGAGTGACTTCATCAAAGCCACAAGCCACAGCAGTAGTCAGACCCTCAGCAGCTGCCATTCTGATGTCTGAATTGTCACCATTGAGTAGCTTGTTGTACGAAGGAGTTCCCATAAACTCTTCAGTATCATACACGACGCCGGTGAATATATCACCATTACGCGCAGCATACTGTATAGCACCATCCAAGAAGGAACCAATGGGAGAGGCAGCTATCCACTGATCGCGTT
>NW_003204373.1:0-1047 GCF_000006405.1 Perkinsus marinus ATCC 50983
CAGTAGTAGTGCTAGTCACAGGACCACTAGTTGAAACAGTAGTAGTGCTAGTTACAGGACCACTAGTTGAAACAGTAGTAGTGCTAGTCACAGGACCACTAGTTGAAACAGTAGTAGTGCTAGTCACAGGACCACTAGTTGAAACAGTTGCAGTGCTAGTCACAGGACCACTAGTTGAAACAGTAGTAGTGCTAGTCACAGGACCACTAGTTGAGGCAGTAGTAGTGCTAGTCACGGGACCACTAGTTGAAACAGTAGTAGTGCTAGTCACAGGACCACTAGTTGAAACAGTAGTAGTGCTAGTCACAGGACCACTAGTTGAAACGGTAGTAGTGCTAGTCACAGGACCACTAGTTGAAACGGTAGTAGTGCTAGTTACAGGACCACTAGTTGAAACAGTAGCAGTGCTAGTTACAGGACCACTAGTTGAAACAGTAGTAGTGCTAGTCACAGGACCACTAGTTGAAACAGTAGTAGTGCTAGTTACAGGACCACTAGTTGAAACAGTAGTAGTGCTAGTCACAGGACCACTAGTTGAAACAGTAGTAGTGCTAGTCACAGGACCACTAGTTGAAACAGTTGCAGTGCTAGTCACAGGACCACTAGTTGAAACAGTAGTAGTGCTAGTCACAGGACCACTAGTTGAAACAGTAGTAGTGCTAGTCACAGGACCACTAGTTGAGACAGTAGTAGTGCTAGTCACAGGACCACTAGTTGAGGCAGTAGTAGTGCTAGTCACAGGACCACTAGTTGAGACAGTAGTAGTGCTAGCCACGGGACCACTAGTTGAGGCAGTAGTACTGCTAGTCACAGGACCACTAGTTGAGGCAGTAGTAGTGCTAGTCACAGGACCACTAGTTGAGACAGTAGTAGTGCTAGCCACAGGACCACTAGTTGAGGCAGTAGTAGTGCTAGTCACAGGACCACTAGTTGAGGCAGTAGTAGTGCTAGTCACAGGACCACTAGTTGAAACAGTAGTAGTGCTAGTCACAGGACCACTAGTTGAAACAGTAGTAGTGCTAGTCACAGGACCACTAGTTGAAAGAG
>NW_003209735.1:0-1120 GCF_000006405.1 Perkinsus marinus ATCC 50983
AACTTTGGTAGCAAGTTGAAACATCTTCTGTTGACAAACTCATCATCAAGCGCAGATGAAAGTGTCGGGTTTCTGACCGTGGGTGAATGTCTTGATTAAGAGGACGTTACATCCGTCTTATATTTGTGGTATCGATTGACAGTAACTAAATACCCTACAACTGGCTAGTGCCACTACCATATCACTGAGTTAGCTGGTATACTACAAGAATCTGGAGTCGAGTTGGCTTATCTAGTTATAGCAGTGAGATATCGATTTTGGTACAAGGTATTGGCCTATAGAGGTCCACCAAGGCTCACGCGTGCATCGTAGCGTAACTTCTCCCGCAACAAAGCTACACCCCTGATAAAATGGTCTTATTCCTCTCATTTATTATCGCTCTCGTAGCTGCCTCAAGCTTTCGGTCTGAGCTATCGAAGAAAGGTAAAACATTATGCCCCAAGGGCAGTGGAAACCAGGAGTATGGATACGTGCAAACAAGCCCCTTGCATAGGTTGGTGAGTCTGGATCCGTTGCAGATCATTACAGGTGTGCTGCTGCTACATCTGTACCAGGTACTTCTACACTATCATGCAGGCCGATGGCAATCCTAAAACAGCACAGACCTTCTTATACATCTCTGGTGGTCCCGGTGCCAGCAGCCTTGGAATTATGTTGACAGCTAACGGACCATGTCGCATGGATGGGAATTGGCTCATCGAAAACAAGTTGGGTTTATGCACGTTCAGTATCCACTAGAAGCTTCCGGTGCCCTAGGTTCTCATGGACGAGACAAGCTAACGGTATCTGGGTCGATGCACCGATACCTACAGGTTTCAGTCAAGGACCTATCGGTGCCGGATGGGAGAATCTAATATTAGACCTGTGAGTTGACGCAACAACAGCAATGATGATCCAGTCGGATTTCTTTCAGGGTGGACTTCGTCAAAAAGTTCTTCGAACAACATAAAGGCCTAAACAATGACGTGCATCTAGTCGGCTTCTCGTCGTCGGGTAAACTCCGAGGCGATCACATCACCGGCAATAAGTGTATAAACCCCCCTCCCCTCCCCTCAGCCCAGATGATGGCAACGTTGGGGGCACGGCTGGTCAAGTCTGTCGGCTTCAAGGTCAATCTGGT
>NW_003200539.1:0-1208 GCF_000006405.1 Perkinsus marinus ATCC 50983
TCACGTTGATGTACGACGATACGCTAGAGTGATTGATGCGGTTGAGAGGCTAGGGAAGTGGTACGGCTTGTAGCCTAGTAGCGACAAGCCCACATCTCGCGAGAAGACACGGCGCTCGGACGTATTTCGCCGAATAGGACGGATTATGATAATTTGGTATAGTGAAATTATTAGTACGAGAAGACATCCCAGCACTATTAACACAACAGGGGTTACAGAGAAGCTCCTGTATCGTCTCGGGTTCCATTTAGGCTCTGTCCATGACGACTCAGGATCATTAGAAGATTCGAGGGTTATTCATATAGTGAGATTGTTAATATCTGATATCTATATAAATCTACAAGTAGTTCGACGGGAAAGAACAATGGGAAATGCGCGAGGCTCCAATGTGGCACGCATATAGCCTGATCGAGCGAACGTTGTGAGGCCACCATCTAAGCAGCCGGACAAACGAGAGGAGCTCCGGCAGCGAGACCTTTCCGAGATTCAGGACGACGGAATCAGGAGCAAATGACTATAACAGAACGTGCACTACTGAGCGACTTCGAAGTGTGAAGTCCAGAACGCCAGCAGGCAACTAGTAGACGACGACAGACATACTCGACAGAGATACCCCCTCTAGAAATAACTCTACGCACTCTTGCGGTTGGTTCTAGCTCCCACAGGACAACCGAGAGCGCTTGCAATAGCGTGCTTGCTGGGGGTAAAGGCATTCACTTTACTGGCGTAATCTTCATATGCCTTACCGAACTCCCCAGCTGGTCCTCTGAGACCGCCCTCCTCAAACAACAGCGTCGCCGGGATAATATAGATCGTCCAGAGAGCGGCTAGTTGGAGATGGCTCGGAGTGTATGCAGGGAGCACCCAGTACATCCATAGGAAGGACGAAGCCGCTGGATGGCGGACCAGATTGTAGGGGAATGCGGTGAACAGCTCATGCGGCTGTTCCTCACCTTCGCTGTATTTGTAGCGGCTTGTCCCGAAGACATGATCCGGGAGGACGTAGAAAAGACCAAGTAGGTATAGGTTGGCCAGAATAAATATCCCACCAGACACGAGACATTGGATGAGACCAACTTGTGTGATATCGAATCGAGTACAGTCGGTAATAGGCGTCCAACCGTAAATGCTGAGGAACCACGTTATCGGGCTCATGAAAGCGAACACAGGCCGCTCGTAAGCCTTGTTCTCCAAGCCTAGGAATCTCT
>NW_003200097.1:0-929 GCF_000006405.1 Perkinsus marinus ATCC 50983
CCAAGAGTCCAGCGACGATCCGCTGAGAAGCACAACAAATAACAACTTATGATTCGCAGCACATAAGTTCAACTAGGGCTAGCTACCCTGAGGGTGTGCCCGTAATTATGAGGTAGATTCTAATTCTTGAATGTTCTGAAGTTATTCTGAGATAGCGATGCTTGCGGGTGGTGCATAGTCCAAACTGAGGTCATCACACTATCACGACTCATACTTTACGAGCTGACGTGTTATTCTACGGTATTCAAGTAGGGAAGCACAGGTCGTTCGATAGCCAACCGTCGATTTTAGACGAGCAGCGCCACAGCGACTTAGTTTCAGTAAGAGAGTTTCTCGGCGATTCCTCATCATAAACGTGTGTGTCAAACACAGTTTGATATAATTGATGCTTGTAGACCTCTTTTACGAGGTGACACTCACGTTAGGTTCGGACAGAGGGCTCGAGCAACTGAGACGGATTATGTCATACTACACGGTGTCACCGAGTTGGACCAACACTGTTGGAAACACGGATCGGAGTTTCAAAGGGTAAAACTGAGCGTGTCGTATACAATGTATGAACTCTGTAAACGAATCGTACCTCCGTAAATTCTGGGTGATGTAATCACGCAGACGATGTATAGCTATAAAAGCTTAGCACAGTTATACATTGTCTGCATGGTAGCTTATTGAGCTAACGTCGTCCAGTGGAAGGCGTGAGCTATAAAGACAAGTCACGGAGTACGGCTCAAGTCAACTATGAAGGCCAGTCACAGAGGTCCGGCTCTGATTTTCTTGGGAATCAGATATAGATATACACAGACCGATCACTCAGGAACGCCTCTGGTGAATTTCGTCGTTGTCCTCAGCAGGGGGTCATCCAGCCATCGACGAGTCATGTTTCCCCAGGCCAGCCCGAGTTTTATGAATGTTTCTAACCGACATATCAA
>NW_003213340.1:0-1490 GCF_000006405.1 Perkinsus marinus ATCC 50983
ATCCTACCATATCGTAATATCTCAATTACCGAATCAGAATGAATATGACAGTAATGAGATAGCCCAGAGCGAACGGTGGTCGGGTTGGTTTACATCGATACAGTCCGGGAGTACGCGACAGAGCCCAAGGATATCGGTGATCGACGATCCGTCACCTTCTTGTATAGATGGGCAGAATTACGTTACGGGCCGGTACGGCTCAATTTTACGGTTACGCTTCAAGCCCCGTACCGTAAAATTACGGCGCCGTAACGGGTCTTACGGAGATGCAGAGGACAAAACGAGGATTGACCATTCATGTCGCCTAAATCTATTTCATGTGAATGCAAATCCGTAGATGAGGCCGGCTTGGCACTTCCGGGCCAGCCTAGGAGTGAGACGGACGGAATTTGCAAAGGAGACGAGTGGCAAATGCGAAAGCAAATGTTACTCTCTCAGCGGTTCGGTTGAGACCGAGCCACAAGAAATGAGCTTAACAACTATTTGAGCTATGGAGGAGTGCATTACAGCGAATCTTTCCGCCACAATTCTAAAAAAGCAGTTCAGCACCAACCGTAAAGTCGTAAGGCCTTTGCGTAACCCGTAAACTGCTGACGTTACGCACGCCGTAACGTAAACCGTAAAAAACGTTCCGCTGCCCATCTATACCTTCTTGGTGCAACCACCCACTTCGGGGGACAAGAGTCTTCCGCGAGCCGAGTGTGGGGAGAATACCACTTTTGGGCGAGCGCTAAAACCAACTTCCGGGCATCCCAGGGGCGGTATGCGGATACTGATTCGAGAATCACAGGCGCTGATTCAACTCACTATCTGATTTCCGATTTTGATTCAACTCACACCCTGATTCACAAGTGCTGATTCAGATTCCGTATTCATGAGTAAGATTCATGATTCGTGAGTATGATTACTGATTCCAGATTCAGATTCAGGATTCGCGAGTACGATTCCTGATTCCTGATTTCTCTCAAGCGTTGATTTCGATTCTTGATTCAGAATCATGATTCCTGATTCAGAATCATGATTCCTGATTCAGAATCATGATTCCTGATTCAGAATCATACTCAGCCATTGATTCTGATTGTGAATCAATGAGTCAGAGTATTTACTCAACCCAGTGAGTAAGAATCATGATTCTAGATTTTTTCAACGTGATTGTGATTCAAAACTCATACTCGTGAGTATTTTATTCAACTCGAGAACGCCAAAGATTCAGAATCAGATTTTTACTCAGCGTGTGATTCCGAATCATACTCACGCCGTGAGTATCTCCATTTTTCCACGTTATTTTGCCTTGATTCGTACCGGGGGTCCGGATCCCCGGTACCAAACCCTGATTCTGATTCTCGACCTTGATTCACGACTCCAGCGCGCGCCACGGTAAACCTCCTCTGCTGCTTGCGATGGCTTAGGTGCTTAGAATGACCGTGCCGGGGGATAGGACCTCGGCTTTGATCAAGTGAAAGTGTATCCTGACCAGTTGAGCTGTGAGA
>NW_003201233.1:0-2420 GCF_000006405.1 Perkinsus marinus ATCC 50983
GTGACGCGTCACCGAGTCCCTGGGCGAGCGAGATTACCCCATTAGAAATTTCTCCTTACAAGAGTGGGTCGGGGTTCGATCCCGGGCGGTAGCTTTTTCTACTGCTGTTTTTAACCTACTGAGTGTGATGTCTCGTCTCCTAGGAAAGTATTCGATTAGCCGTCTACAGTTTGCTATTAATACCAATCACATGACTCTAGTGACATCTATCATTACCCCATTACTTCATTCTTCCGTTTATTCTACGTTATTGGCCGGTAATATAATGTCCGTATATGTTGATGCCACTACCAGCAATACAACCGTTACCACAACTACTACAACTACAACTTCATTAATACCTTATTGCCCTGTCAATCATTGTATCGATAACAAATGGTTTACGGAAGATAGTAAGAATAATTCGTGTATTTATCCCCACCCACAGGAACTAGGCCGATGCTGGGATGCTTATTGCGCTACTAACGTCAACAGGCCGTCGCTGCATATCAATGAGACTAACAACTACTTCATTAGTTATTGTAAATCATGGCAAACTATTGCTGGTAGACTATGTTATGCTAATGATACTCTAACTTGTCTATGTTCTACTTTTAATATAACTAGTCCTATTTATTCATCTAATGATATCATACCTGATGGCCACATACCTGGTATATATTGTGAATATCCAACCATTACTACTATTACTATAGTGCCTACTACTCCTCCTTTCTTTAATGATGATGATGCTCCGTCTAATACTGCTATTAATACCTATTGTCAAATAGTTATATCCATCCTCATTACTTGGTTATTGACATACTCTACGTTAAGCTTTGGATGACTCATATATTAACTTGTTCGTCTTTCCTTGGTAGTTGCTTATTAGCGGTGGTATTGATGGTAGTAGTTTTTTTTCTCGTTGCTTGTTAGTAACAGTCGAGTAATGATAGTCTTATTACAGGTGTGATAAGGCGTATTATTTGAATGTTATTTGAATTCTAGTATGTTTCGTAGTACACTATTGTTGATGTAGTGTTGTGAGGAGGTAGAGGCGGAGGCGGCGGTATGTACTAAACATTGTATATAGGGTTATCCTCTCAGCTGTCTCCCAATATTAAAGATGAGGTTTGCAGAAGGGACAATAGATAATGAGGAGACTCATCATAAACTCATTAAGAAGAAGTCGACAGCTGGTAAGGGATTAACAGCTTCTTTACTGAAGATGCAGAAAACCAGGAGTACTCTAATATAACACCTTAATACAATTTAATGCAACTCTTGTCTTGCAGATATAATGCAAATTTTCAAGAAATATATCCATCACAGAAGTAATGGTAGTGATGATATAACTCGGGAACAAGTGAGCAGGCTAATCATATATCAATGATAATAATAATAATCATCATCATCCTTCTCCTCTTCTATAGGGTTTATTGGCATTGAAGGATCTCGGCTTACTTGGATTATCATCAGCTGATATTAACGCAGTATTTAATAAGGCAAACGGGAACAAGAAGAATCCTAGCGTAACCCTCTCTATACAAATGTTCATACCCTTTGCTGGTATTGATATTGTATTGAATAAAGTAATGACTATTATGAGTATTATCGTATTAGTATTATAATTATTAGATGCATTGGCCAAGTGATGATGATCTACCACATCATCTACATCAAATTCAAGAGGTAGTAATATTATCACATAAGGATACCATAATAATAATAATTTAGGGATTGATGGAGATAGTATTGATATTCCGTGAAATAGATGCCGATGATTCGGGTGAAATAGATGCATCAGAGTTGAGGACAGCTCTATGTAATACCGCTGGTATGTCATCACAGAATGAACTAACCAATGTAATAATAATAACAACAATAATGATAACTAGCATCATCATGCTACTCTAATAATAGGCCCGATTCGCTGAGATGGATATCGATTCGGATAAGACAGTGTCAATTACTGAGTTTGTGAGGTAATATAAGTTAACATAAATCAAGTTCAACAACAACAATAAGAAGGAGAATAAACCACTTTATCATCTTAGAGCATTCTTGTTCTGGTCTGGCTCATTTGAAGAAGATGACGACGACGATGCTGATGAGTGAGATGAGTACTACCCGGTGGTGTATACACACTACTATTAACCTATCATAACCTTAATCACTGATGTTCATTTAAATCTCATTGTGCTACTACTGTGCGTCATACTAATACTTCTTGAGTCACTAGTCACTTGTAACATTAGTAGTGTTTACCATCATATTTTAATAGTATATGATATTAATAACATAAACATCTTCATCGTTATATGACTAGTTACTATCTGTACTTACAGTAAATAGGTGTAACAGATTAGATATAATAAGCCCTTCTTTATCCCCAACCAATGATATCATATAATAAGCCCTTCATTATCCCCAACCAATGA
>NW_003214746.1:0-2550 GCF_000006405.1 Perkinsus marinus ATCC 50983
AAGTTGCTGAGCGGTGAGTACTGGCTTCCCCATGAGAGAGCAACACGTAATGCTCATTTCAAGGTGCCGAGAAGCAGGCCTAGAGGACCTGTTCTTAACGTGCATGCAAATCTATGGAGGCAAGGAAGGGGCATCCACAACTAATAAGAAGAAGTCGAAGAAGAACCGAAACGATGATCACCATTGAATTGTCGTCTGTGATTCTGTTCCAGTAATTGGATGTTCAAAAGTAGTCGCTATTCAGACCATGCGTGTGTTCTTTGTTTGAATGTTCTTCTAATCCTTCATCAGAAGTGTTTCTTTATGGCATCTTATCCAACACTGTCTGCCACCCTTAGCTTTGAGATGTGGGACTTGTGTTGTAACCCCTGGTGTAAAGGGACTCACAATACTTTCTAAATTGATTGGGTTTGGGAATCTCCTTTCCGACTTTTTTCCAATCAAATTGACAAATACAAGGCCGACAGTGGGATGGAAAAGAGGACAGTATTCTTCATCCACGGCTGGCGATGAATGGACAAAACCGAACAACATTCACCAGTTGTGGACTACCATTCGGCGTGTGTACTTGTTATACAGGCAAGCCTGACTGCTTCTAGTCCAACATCTTGACACTGTCCCGTAGTCAAGCCTAGGGTGAGCCAGGGGAGAATGTTAGCGTCTCACCGACGTTTGTTGTTTGTGCGACGACCTATTGTATGAACCTGTTCACCTGCATAGTATAACAGGCTTTGGGAGTGGACTACTGCGTGATAGCAGTCGTTATTTGTATCGTTATTCAATGAAGTTGGCCCAACTCTCGGTCCTGTTGGTGGGGTCCACTGCTCTGCCGGCGCCACGGGACAGGTTTAGGCTACATAAGCATTCACACTCGTTGATGAGAGAGGCCAAAGTTGGCGGTAACCATACGCACATGTATTGCGATCAACTTGTTGACCACTTCACCGATAACAGTGAGAGGAGAGCTCGGTAAGGCATCGTCCGACTTCATACGCACTCCATCTTAGGAGCTCATGCCCGGGAGAAATGGTGCCAAAAGTATTTATATAACGATGAGTTTTCAACTAGGGATAAATGCCATAGGCCGGTAAGCACGAGCACCTTCCGAAGTGAGGGGAAATCTTGAGCAGGTCGTCCTCCTCTACACTGGAGGGGAGTCTCCAGGCCTAAATGACAATATCGTTACTGCATCGAATGTCGCGGATGACATGATGTCTCTTGCGAAGGAGATCGGCGCTGTCGCGATGGCTCTTGAACACAGGTCATAGGAGCTTCGCCATCCGAGTGCCGAATGAGAATGCTGAAGATACTATGGGGTAGAGAAACCGACAAGAGAGCTGTCCCGTAAAGTACTGGAGAAGACCTTCACAGTCGACCAAGCCTTGGCTGATGTCGCACGCTTCCGAGATTATGCCGCTACTAAATACAATCTCGAGAACGCTCAGTTCGTCACATTCGGGGGGAGCTATCCAGGAGTGAGTAGCATGGTTCGAATCGTCAACCGCTTTTATGCCATCATTGCTTGTGTCGTTTCAGGTTGTAGCTGCCTGGGCTCGGGCCGTCTATCCAGAGAAGTTCGTCGCAGCTGTGAGCTCAAGTGCGCCCATTCAGGCACAACTCGACTTCCCAGAGTAGAGATGGAATCGGAAACTCTCTGTTTAGTGTCGATCCCTATAGATATAATAACGCAGCTGCCGATGCCTTCGCCAACGAGTTAGTCGGAGGAAGTATCGCCTGCGCTACCGCTGTACCGAATGCGCTGTTGAGTGAATCACCCTCTAAGTCAGATAAAGCAAGCCCACGCGGGAGTGGGTCAGATGCTCGAGATCGAGAAACTGAGACGAAAACTGGAGAGGACTTTTAATATTTGTGGTACGAACATGCTAGAAGAACATGATAATAGGAGACTATGGTGAGAGGGATAGTCCAAGAGAGCTTTTCAGTTTACCCCCGATTCAGGACTGCTGAAGGCGTACTGAGTTTTTCAGTGCAGTCGAACGACCCTCGGTGCGAGGGTGACTTGTGCAACATCGAAAAGATTTGCAGTCATTTCACTGACCCCAAACGACCAGCGTGAGAATCAGGCAAACTCTAGACATATAGACTGGGCAGTGAGTCTTTAGGTCATTAGTGGAGGGCCTGGCAGAGGTTAGTAGAAGTCGAACGAAAGAATGTGTAGATGTCGACTTCGAGGAAGTTGCTCGAATGTAATCAAGTCGCGAGGACGCTGTACGAGTAGAAATATGGAATCAGGTATAGAAATGAGTCATACGCTGACTGGATGAAGATGTGGGTCTTCCAAACCTGCAACGAGTTTGGATTCTATCAAACCTGTGACTCGTCGAAGAACTGTCTGTGGCCTCCGCGGCTCAGTGATCTTGAGTGGAATATGAAACTTTGCGAAATAGGCTGGGACTTTACTCCAGCAGAAGTAGAGGCATCACGCTCTAGCTTACTTATCTGAATCGAATGGTTGTATGCGGGGACTCATGGAATGCTGACTCGGAAAAATGTTCTTTTTGCTGACGTTGAAGCCGAACTACAGTCCAA
>NW_003213026.1:0-1349 GCF_000006405.1 Perkinsus marinus ATCC 50983
AACCAGCTGTACGGCCCACTTTTTGCTAATAACACTTGCCCAACAGTGGACAGCATTAAACAGTACCCTGGCGTGTATTCTAAGGTAAGACAAACCTCTCTCCGAGGACGAACTACCGATTTTTGATTTAGGACCATCGCTACTCGGTATGCATGCCGATCGTTCCCGTGGCAACGAAGTGTCCGTCTGCCCCAGCCAAGGGCAAACCCGTGCATGATGGGAATCTCCCACTGTGTTTGATTCCGTGTGAAACTGTAGGTCATTGGTCGGATTTCTCAGCTGCTTTATAGTTCCTTTTGAAGCGGACTACTATCAGGCCAGGATTACATAGTAGAGAGTATCTGTATGAAGTTTTGATTATTCGGAAATGCTACATGATTATTGCTGGGCTCCGAGTAGCTTTGTTCTCTCGTGGATGTTGTTACTCCGTGCCACAAGTCTATTCGCTCCTCTTGCACTCAATCACAGCAGCTCATCACCCTTCAGGCGGCCGACTGCCAGCCGGGAGCTGTCTGCCTCAATACAGGGAAAGCCAAGCTGTGCGAATTCTTCAAAGCTTAAAGAAAGCTGAAAATGTCACTCATTCGCTCGCCAGTCCTTCGCACTTGGAAGCTTCTCTCTTTCTTGATTTGATAGTCTACTCTGATCCTTCAACCTCCTTTGGTCATTTCATCGATTACCACGTGACTAAGTTCGCTCGATGAATCAAAGCCTTCGGAGGTTGAGCGATTTTCAACCTTTTCACTTCACATTCCGTACTTGAGGCCTTCTGCAAGTTGAGAGCTGAGGGGCATTTCTAACTCTGCCTTCCTTGGGTTTCGGCGCTCGACTCTTGGACATGTACCTCGCATGGTACGAATTCGTTGACGCCCTCCGCATTTACACGCCTTCGTCCCTCAGCTCGAGAGCAGTGCCCTCAGGGCACGATTCCTACACGTCTCAAGTACCTGACGGATTATTTCAGCTTTCAGCTCATCTCACTTTCTATACCAATCTTGTAGACTCAGCCTACTAGTCTGTAGTCAACCAAAAGTCTCTGTTGGATTGAAAGTTCTGTTCGCAATAAGACGGCAGTGTTCATAAGTGTTAATAAGTGAGGGTATTTCTGAGAGTCATGGCAGC
This sequence comes from Perkinsus marinus ATCC 50983, assembly GCF_000006405.1. Classification (NCBI taxonomy): domain Eukaryota; phylum Perkinsozoa; order Perkinsida; family Perkinsidae; genus Perkinsus; species Perkinsus marinus. The sequence continues at coordinate 1,123 of NW_003213026.1, forward strand.
GTTCAGGCTTACTGAATAACGCAACGAAGAACTCACCATGTTGCCACTGGCCACTGGCGAGCATGTTCGCATCACGCCTAGTCACGCCGGTCACGGCGTTGGACTATGAACTGACACACGTTTTGGGGGTCATTTTATGATTGCGAAGTGGACTCGGGCGTTTGTTATTATAGCATGTGCTATTTTTCCATTTGTCCTTGTCCTGGCTGCAATTTATGCTTTGGGAT
>NW_003216721.1:0-7674 GCF_000006405.1 Perkinsus marinus ATCC 50983
TCGCATAGGACTTAGGCGCACGACGTGCAGTGACCACTGTAAACCCGTCTTTGTCGACAGGAGCTGGGGCCTGGCGTCTCGGAGGTGCGGCAGTGGTCTGGCGCGGCTGCCCAGTGGCAGGACCGGCCTTCGCACGTTGCGTTTTGGCCTGACGAGCCGTAACCACTCCAGGGTTAACCGACCGTCTTTGGATGGGCAAGGTTGGGGTGGAACCCGCAGGTTTGGCATCAGCCGAACCACTGCCCAGGCTGGCCTGTACGAGCTCCACAATGGAGTCCAAAAGAGCCGATATAACCGGGGCTTGAGGACCCAAAGGGAGAGTACTGATCAGGGTACGCAAGAGCGCAATGATCTGGCACAACGCTGGTGCAGGATTGGCATTAGCCGCGCCTGACGCAACCTGTTGGCCGTCCGAGACACCAGAGCATAGCTTAGAGTCACCGCTTCCGTCTCGCGAAGGGTAGGGACGAGGAGGTGAAGGCTCGCGCGCAGGGGAAGGGGGAAAGAGGGGCGCAGGGGTGGAGGACGCGGGGGAGGAAGGTGCGCCGCCATATTGAAAGTCCAGCACGTCTGCCTCCAGCTGATCCATCGAGACATCCGCTTCTATAGGGCACTCGTCTGCCCAGCTATTGCCGTCCGCGCCTTCATTGGCCAGCATGTCCGACTGCATCTTGTCCCAATGACGTTCGCAGACATCCGGATATAGATCACAACGTGAATTCATATCGGAGAAACACGGGTCCCTAACTAGAGCAAAGCGCTTAGGCGAAGAGTTTCTACCTGATTTCTCTAAACTCTTCTCGTGACGGTTCGTTGACGAACCTGGTGACTGCGCCGGCTGAGCTAGCGAATTAATACCACACTTCGCCGAACTCTTGCCAGAGCGCCCAGATGGGAGGCCTGGAAGACCTGGTATGGAAGCACTGCTTCTACCTTTGTTAGTTAATCTATAGTCCTTATCGGACTGCCTCAAGGCTTTGTTGTTTGTCTTAGAGGGTAACCCCATAGAACAGAGAAAAAATACGTCCCTTCTTGAGGGCCGTCACTCGGCTCGGATGATCTCGTCATCGCAATCGCACTAAGCCACTTAAGGGACTTGCTTATAATTTACCAATGAATCTGCCTGTGAGCGCGTGTGCGAAGTTCAACGAAATTTGGGGGTGACGCGCTCCGTAAAGAATGACATTACCAATCATTATCAAATTCAATAAATCTAGCGTAACCAGGTCACCAATCACCTCATGCACGTCGTTGATGAGAAAGCGCATACTTTTACTCTCCAGTGAGACTGTCAGTTAGGTTAGTTGGTGAATAAGATTTTCATCCGTGCGGTTCTCGGTTCGAATCTACCCTAGATTAATTTAACTTTTTTAAACTCTCATGGGGCCAGGCCCATGGCTCCAGTATGGCCAGGCCCATGGCCCCGGCCCAGGGCCAGGCCCATGGCCCTGGGGCCATGACCCTGGCACTCAACAACAGTAGTATCAGGTTCTATCATGACCAACAGTAGCTGCACTGTAGTATCCACGTGTGATGCTCGACAGCAACATCTTATATCGTATAGCTCAACAGGTAATGTGACTATGCCGTCAACCGATGCACCCAGGTACGATTCGCAGATACGCTAATTTTTAAACTCAATAATCCCATTGGCCCTGACTGGCTCGACCCTCGAGTAAGCCCATGGCCTCCTGACCCCCTGGCCAATATTGCTAACGACTTACGTTAGCCTACATTAGCCAGTAGGGCCAGGCCCATGGCCCCGGTAGGGCCAGGCCCATGGCTCCAGTATGGCCAGGCCCATGGCCCCGGTAGGGCCAGGCCCATGGTCCTGGGGCCATGACCCTGGCACTCAACAACAGTAGTATCAGGTTCTATCATGACCAACAGTAGCTGCACTGTAGTATCCACGTGTGATGCTCGACAACAACATCTTATATCGTATAGCTCAACAGGTAATGTGACTATGCCGTCAACCGATGCACCCAGGTACGATTCGCAGATACGCTAATTTTTAAACTCAATAATCCCATTGGCCCTGACTGGCTCGACCCTCGAGTAAGCCCATGGCCTCCTGACCCCCTGGCCAATATTGCTAACGACTTACGTTAGCCTACATTAGCCAGTAGGGCCAGGCCCATGGCCCCGGTAGGGCCAGGCCCATGGCCCCAGTAGGGCCAGGCCCATGGCCCCAGTAGGGCCAGGCCCATGGCCCCAGTAGGGCCAGGCCCATGGCCCCAGTAGGGCCAGGCCCATGGCCCCAGTAGGGATCTGCTCAGGGAGCAAGCTCCCTGAGCAGATCCGTCCCTGAACCATCCTTATACTGAACTGAAGCTTCCGAGAGTTTTCTTTCCCACTGCTCACGTGCAAACCCCCAGAAACCATTCCAAGTAGTCGCCTCTACCGTAGATGGCTCAGGATTTGAGACTGTCGAGGCGGAGGAAGCTCCTGAACACGGTTAGATTTTTAATGGAGGTTAGAAGAACACCTACTACGAGCCGCCTTTTTCTGACGATAATTCTGTTTAGCTCTCATCTTTGCCTTCCCACTTCGCTTGTGTGGCATTTATTGTTGCTTTCTTCCGAAGCAACAAGCACGTAGAGGCCTCCCTAATTGACGCTAACACCACACAGCTCCGCATAGTTGTATAAAAAAGGGATCACTCTTTCAGAAACAAGTGTCTCCCACGTGAGTCTCACGTCGTGAGACCGTCAACACCTCGTCGTCTATCTCCATAAATAATAACGAAGTCTTTATCGACTTCACAGTCTTTTTCAAACCCTTTATCTTTGCTCCCAATCCCGGACGAACCTTTGCCCTTCCCGTCAGGACGATTCGCATGTTGATGGGGTTTGAGTGAAGGTTTCGTAAGAAAGCAAGTTCAAGCAAGTGCACGAAATGAGAAATATGTTGGTGTTCTGATGTTATCGTTCGAACTGTATGTTGTGAGACCGAGATGGTTCCACCTATGAACCAGTCTCGTCCCGTTCTTTTTTTTTCTCTTTTTCAGTTATCCGTCTCTCCTCCGCGTGTAGTCTGTTTCGTTTCTTTCTCCTTTTTGCAGTTCCATTTAATCCCTATTATTCTCCTCTACGTCGTCAAAGGGTGTTTGGCACCCGGTGTAAATGGCTTGTGAAGCCAAGCCCGAGAGGCAGACTCTTCCTGGCAACCTTAGGGGACACGTCGTTGAACGGAGACCCCGAGAATAGGTGCGAGTCCAGGCGTTAGTAATAGGTGATCCTGGATCACTGATCCATAGGGGTTACCGAGTGGGTGCCTTAGGGGTCACGCCTTAGAGCGGAGACCCTGTGGATAGGTGTCAGCCCAGAGTTTATATGGTTAGTGTCCGTTGGGATGCTATCTACAGTGAGATTCCTGGCCGAGGAATCCTGGGTGTAGACCCTCCGGGGGAATCCTTGTTGAGACCTCCTTAGTGCGGCTCCTACAAGAGCGATCTGTAAAGATAAAGGGATACAGGGGGGACCATCGTTGAGTGGTCTCCCCCGGAATGTTCCCGTGGGTGATTTCATGATGTGGTATAACATCGGTCAGGGACGACACACCATCGAGTGGGTCTCCTTGTGGGTTGGAGTGCCTGTGGCATCTTCCTCCTGACACCAGTCTCATATTCGTGATGACATCATGTGATTAGGGTCACTGAGCGATACTCAGTGGTGCGGATTGGTCTCTGGAGAGCCCTACGTTGTCCGCCGGCATCCTCAATAGGAGGATTCTTGCTGATCCATCCGAGAGTGGATCGGTTCGTGGCACAAGCTTTGTGCGACGAAGCTTGTCTGTTGACACAATGTTTGAGTATTTGGTGTCGCCACACAATTAGAATGCTAGCCTATTAAGCTTGGCTCATGGCTAATAGCTGACTCCGTTGAAGTCGTTGACAACGTGTGATCATCTTATCTCAGAGGTAGATGATGAGGTTCAACTGCGAATGGTTGCTCCTCAATGGTTTTTTTTTTTTTGATGAAGCCCCCGCGAGTCTGTTTCTGTGAATTTGTTCTGGTTGCGCTAGGTAGTGAGCTTCTTGGGGCAGGGTTTCAGGATCGATTGGTAACCTGTCAGTTTATTTTCTCGTTGTTGGGGTCGGCTATTTGATCGCCCATGACTAAAGGTTGCCGCTCCCAAGAGGCTCGCAAACGTCGAAGGCGACGCTACAAAGCCGCTCGGTATGCTCATAGTGCTATCACTACTACCGAGAAGAGTTATGTCGACACGAGGAGCGCTGATCCTCCCTCGGATAACTCGAAGTCTTTATCGGTGGACCAAGTCCCCGGGCTTCTTCCAACTGACGGCAGCTGTTGGGAAACATTGGCCGCATCAGTCTTAGCAAAAGAGCGATCTGCTACTCCGATGCAAGATGGATCAGGATTGCCCGCCACATGTCAGTGGGATTCTACTATCCATATTTCGACCCGATTCGAGGCCGTCGTTAACGAGATTGCTGATGCTCTTCAGGATAAAGCGACAGAATGGTCTAATCAACCCCAGGTTAAGGAGTTTCTATCGACCTTCGAATTCTCATCGAGAGAGTTACAATCCTCCATGGCCGTTGGATGGGTCAACCTTGGTATTGTCGAAGCGGGCAACGAGTTAGCAGTTGAATTCTGCAACATTCTAGAGAGTCACGGCTTTGGGAATACTGCTACCTTCATGGAACCGGCTTCTTCAGTTTCAAAGGTTAGGGGTAGGCTTTTGGAGGTGCTATCCCGCATCACCGCAGATGAGAGTATTCCGGAAGATAATGGAATTGGTTTTGCCATTATGAGTGGTTGTGGGGTTGGTCTTAATATTCCTATGGTTGAGAATACGGATACTTGGCCGGCTTTCAAACGCAAACCTCCTAAACCGGGTGAACCAGAGTATATACGGTGGCCAGCTGACGATCCCTGTCTACCAGCCCCGATAAAGCTAGCGAATGATGGCCTTAGCTCCCTCGCTACCGACCAAATTAGAGAAGAAGTAAGAGCCGGAAGATTCGAGATCCTGTCGGAGCGGGCTGCCCGTTCTAAGGGAATGAAGGCAGTAAGTAAAATCGGGGCGATTTATAAAGATGGTACGAAACAACGTTGTCGTCTTATTAGCAACTATCGGTGTAGTGGCATCAATAGATCTATTGAAATGTCCACGACGCTGGCATTGCCAACTTTGCAAGGCCTCAAGTACCTCGTCAAGCAAGCTGAGAGCCAAAAAGCGAGAAAACTGGGTGGATTCGATATAAAAAGTGCGTTTCGCTCGTTGTCGGTGAGAGAGGAGGAGCAAGGCCTCTTAGCTCTTGTGTGTCCGACTAGCGTTGCCAACGGCTCATTGGAGACACCCATCATTTGGGAGAACTGCCTCCCTTTCGGATTGGCATCTAGCCCTCTACAGTTTACTAGGTGTAGTGCAGCTATGCATCGGATTCAACGACGCCTCTTAGCGGTTCTGGCGAGGAGAGCCAACGGGGAAAGACCCCGGGGTATCATTTATCTGGATGACGGTACCTGGTACTTATTTTACATACTGCAGTTATGTATGCTCTTACTATTGGTCATTGCAATCGGCCTCGAAGTAGAATTCAAGAAGGTATTTTTTCTCTCCAGGGATATTCGTACTCTCGGTTTTGGGCTAGATCTTAAGCATGATTTCGGTCCGGCTCGGATCAGCATTCCAATTGAAAAGAGAGAGAAGTATAGATTACAAATCTCCGGCTTTCTTGAATCGGACATAGTAGAGACTAGAGATTTGAAGAAGTTGCTCGGGAAGCTATCTTGGTGTGCTCAATTGATTCGCCATTGGCGTCCCAAGCTCGGTGCCTTATATGCATTGACCGCTGCCGCTGACCGCCCCAAACGAGGGAAACCTCTGAGACATGTTCGCCTTTCCGCATCTGTTCGAGAATCTCTCCAGTCGATATGGGAGGCTCTGGCCGAGCCATGTTCCGTACCCCTTTTTGGTCTGAAGGAGGATGTTTGGTATTTGGTATCGGATGCTTGCACGTACGGCTTTGGAGGGTTCTTCACTGATGGCACTGACTATTATTGGTATAACATCAACTCTTGTGACGAGCCTCTGCTGTGGGAGGAAATTCTCAAGGCACATCTCCATGCCGAAGCACCCGCTTATGCCGGTTTGGAGGAGCCTGAGATCTGTTACCTGGAGCTATGTGCAGCTGTTTTGGGTTTGATAGGGATAGAGAAGACGCTCAGTGTTCGACTCAAGGACTCGCATATTTCAGTTTCGATTTTCTGCGATAACACAGCAGCGGTTTCGGCTCTTGCTTCTTGGTCCCCGAAGTCACAAGCTTTGAGAACGCCTTTGAGTTGGGTTCCTCACTGGTCTTCACGTGTACGCTCTCAACACGTGCCTGGACGTTTCAATAGCCTTGCAGACTTCATTAGTCGTCGTTCTAGATCGGAGATCATAACAACCGCTCCTGCTAAGTGGCGCCGGGTCGCTGTAACGCCTCAAGGATGACTCTGGTTCGAGCATCTCTCTGGTCAGCAGATGTTTCTGAAATTATGTGAACAGATAGTGTTGTCAATCTCTTGGTACGTCAGTGGGGCTTTTGGTTACATTTTCCTAACACTTTCTTCTCCAAAACATGCCTCGGGAACCGTCAAGGGTTCGATCGTATCTCGAAAGTTTCTACAGCCAAGCACAGGGCAAATCTGCTGAAGAGAAGGAGAAGGAAAATTGGAGTTTCTTCGAGTGGAAACTGGATGAAGTTACGATGCACAGTCTACGTCGCTCGGGTGCGTCAAGTCTATCCGACCACGGGATGAGCTCTCAGTGAGAGCCTCTCACCAAATCAAAGCTGGGGGTAATTGGCGTTCATCGGCCTTCGAGAGCTACGTGGATGAATCCGTGAAGAAGAAGTGTCGGAGCCATGGTGAGCAAATTTTGGACGCTGCATGACTCTTGGACGCTTGGTGTGTTTCTTAGACTTTGTGGTAGTGCTTTCTCAAATGATCTCCCGTTGAGTTCAGTTTCGAACGATAACCCAGCTGTCGGAGCTTGGGGAGTAACTTCCTGCATCCCATAACTGTAATGTTAACTTGGTGTGAGGGACTCTCATTGATGAGGATGTTACGTCGGAGAATGTCCCTAGTGGAAGGAGTCTTCTGAAGGTTCTGTGGAACCATCGGACATGTCTCCTCCCTCCGACAGTGAGGATCTCGTTTCAAGTAGGTGACTCATCGTTGTCTGTGTGTTCGAGTTTGGGGGACACTAACATATGTCACGAAACATGGGCCATATTCCGTGATATAGTTAGTGTGACCAAACATGATCTGTGAACCTAGGGCCCAAGGTAAGTCCCAGAGAGGGTTCGGGCTTCGGGTTCACAGTGTTTGGTCCTCTCCCACACTCCCAACCAACTGTCCGGTGGACGGACAGATGTCACTCGAATCGAGAAAACGAGTCTTGAGTGAAGGTTTCGTAAGAAAGCAAGTTCAAGCAAGTGCACGAAATGAGAAATATGTTGGTGTTCTGATGTTATCGTTCGAACTGTATGTTGTGAGACCGAGATGGTTCCACCTATGAACCAGTCTCGTCCCGTTCTTTTTTTTTTTTAAGTCTTGTCCCCAGTTGGTTGGGGGACACTAACATATGTCACGAAACATGGGCCATATTCGGTGATATAGTTAGTGTGACCAAACATGATCTGTGAACCTAGGGCCC
>NW_003216721.1:7774-21657 GCF_000006405.1 Perkinsus marinus ATCC 50983
ATGGCTCGAATATGCTGTTCCCCAATCGTCATTCTTTCTGGCAGCTCACCTCCTAGTCTAGGATAAGGACTCCGCCGCGGAGTCCTTATGCAATATGAGAGACCTTCTAGGGCTGTGCAACTGCCCAATTTTGGACAAAAACGCTCGGAACGGCGTAGTCCTCATTGTTGTTGCTCTCTAGAACTAGGTGACTAGCTCACTAACTCTAATGACTAGGTGTTTCCTGAATCCTTTACCCCGCAGTTCTCCCCATGGTAGGTGAATACGATCGGAGGCAATCATGCAGGCATAATGACGGTAGACTCCGGCTAAACCTCTAATGAATAATAAGAAAAGAGACTTTCCAGTCACTCCGTGTAGCATAAGGATCGTCTCACTTGTCGGCGCTTCTAAGATCGTGCCTATCAGGACGAACGTGACAATCGGGTCGTCTTCTTGAAATTAGCAAAGCTTCGCTGCCTTTCCGAAGTTTGGAAATATCCGGGGTGTTCAGAGAACTCCACCGCAATCCATTCCAGAAAGTATTCTTAGAATTGATTCTCAGAATCGATTCCCGGATCGTGTTCAGAGGATTCTATTCCCAAATATTCCGGAATGTATTCCGGAATCGCTTCCGAAACGCGTTCAACGAATCGCGCTCCCAGAATGAGTTCTCGGAATCTATTCTGGAATGGAAATTTCAATTTTTCGTAACGTGCAACTTTAATCATGGGGCTTGCACAAAACGGTTTCCACGACTTGTGCTAATCCGTTGATTCGTTGCCGAACGTGGTAGCCTTCTGCGCGTCACAAAATTCTCGGAAATGAATTTTCGCATTCTGAAGTTTTCTGAGCACGTTCGCAATCTATTCTGGAACTCTTCCCATAGTGTGTTTGGGGGAGGGCTGTTCTCTGAACGCGATTTTGGTGTTTTGCACTCTGGAATGTGTTCTGAGTTCGGAATGGGTTCTCTAAATACCCTGCTTGAGTCGAGAAGCTTAGATGCCAAGCCCATCGGCTGATACGATATCTTGATTTAATTCAGTCAATCGTAAACCGGGGATCGGGAACGACTCCCTATTTTCACTCCATACCCCAATTTTCATGATCATTAGAAATTCTGATATATTCTGATTTGGAATCTATGAATGAGATGAGTCGGTTCACCTCACGCGAGCGCGATGAAGATTGCTACTCCTTTTGGAATCGCGATGTCTACCATTAGAGTGTCGATGATACATATTTGGACGATATCTATTATACTTCCAAACGCAAGTATGCACTAGACTACGGAGTACTGTATCATATAAGTATAATCCGGACTCCTTTGGACCCCATTAACATCACAGCTCTGTCAGCTACTCTCAATATTTTACAGAGAGAACGCGGACGGATCAACACCATCACTGATAAGATACTGTAGTACAACATAACGTCGTAATGACTACTGACTGCGAAAGGTGATGTCGTCATTCTAAGTACTCTTCACCGAAGCGAGGTACGAAATCAAATGAGTTTGAAGAGGTATGAAAAACATTGTTCACCCACCTGGATAGGCTGGTCGACTGAGCCACTGAACCAATATACCAGTCGTTCTCCCTGAGGGGTTATACGTCCTCTCAAAAAGCAAGTAAATGAGATAGGTAGAAGGAGTCGGAGTCTTCAGCCGAGTCGAAGGGAGAATAATAGCGTCAAGTACGAACGAGAATGCATCGGAGATTGTGAACATCTGAAAATCCGTCTCTGATCTTAGAGCTGGGATACATGGCTGATCATACAGAACAAGGCGGAATGTTCCGCGAAAATAGAGGACAATTTGACATGCGTAGCTACATCAGGACCATGAGACATCTGACAAATAATGTGTAGTCGAGATAGTGCGAATGAACCTTAAGTGGATGGTCTGTAGTCGAAGCGGATAGGTTGGTCTTCGAATCGAGCAATTATTATGCGAAAACCGAATGGGAACCACAGTTTGATCAGATCAGATCCTTGTACAATTTCCGCTTCCGGGAGGCGCAGGCTAATTTGTTGGTACCAGCCATAAGCTCCCTCGACGGTGAAAACATCATCATCACCGCCCTTTAGGGGATAGACCGGCGGCTCCACGAAGGGAGCCTCGCCCGGGACATCCAACTCGATCCCGACCTTCGAATCGACGACTACGTAGGTCAATGTATAGCCCAGTGCTTCGTGAACATATCTGCCAGCAGGCTGAGCTACAGCTACCAGAACATAGCTGGCCATCAACCAGGTCAGTAGGTGTTTCATCATTATTAAAAGGGAGTAGAGTCTGAAGCGTCAGTGAAACTGCCAAACAACCCAAACCGGTATCGGGAAGACGTTGTGAGGAGTAACGACAGTGTTATTAGTAGCATCATATTACATTACGGTTCGACCGAGCTACATGTCTGATACCTTCGAATGCTTCGAACCCACAAAAGCCGAAATGGAAAAGCTGAATCGAGGATCTCCAATCCCCTGATCGATAGCTATTATGAATGCACGCAGGAAGAAGATCTTGCGTGATCTTCATGGCGTGGAGCCATTGGGGTAACGTCTTCCTGAAAGAGGGATTTCCGATTGGGATAACACCACACTAAATATAATAGCAGAGAATGCCTGAAGAGGCCTGATTTTATTTAGTCGAGCATCTATTCAAACTCAATGCCTGCGAAAGAGTACATTCTTAACAGTCCGTGCTCAGGTGCCCGTATACGTGAGCACGTGAGCCGTGTCACGCACTCACATACTCACTGTGGTAGGAGGATCAACCTGCTCCCGTGGCCAGTCTGTTAGCGGTATTATGTTGATTGTGCGTTATATTTAGGTCGAATTCATTAGGTTACTCTTAGCTGCATTTGTTTCCCGACTGTGCAGCTCGGCGGGCAGTGCCAGCCTGGCACGGAAGTGCTAACTTAGCACCGCTAAACGTCGCTCACGTGTCCATGCGCTGAACGACTGATTGTATTTAGAGTCCTACACGGATTCTTTTGAGAATTACTGTTGGCATTCCTGCCAACCTTGTCGGCCGAAACTGTAGTCTCATCTGATACCTGTATCTACCTTTGGTTATGTCGCCAGATTCATTAGCATCAGATGCATCACGTGAGATGCACTGCGAGTGCAATTATCCACTTCGCTCCAGGAAAAATATGTGAACAAATTCTGCGCCTAACGTAGAGCAATTGCAAGGGATATTAGTTGGACTTCCCGAAGTTTGAGTGATGCATCGGTCGGCCAATAACCTGGCTGACCCGTACACGCGAAGTTACGATCCGCAAGAGCTCGACTCTGAAGCTGCGCAAAGATGGCTTATTTCGTTGACTGAGGGGGGTTCGACCTTCTCGGAAGGAGCCGATCCCACCCAGGACGTCTTCACCATCACTGAATCTGGCGAGGAGGCGAGCACTCTAGATTTGGCGGAGAGTGTCTATAGTTGGATTGTGGCCAAGCAGCAAGAGGACCCGTTCTGCCGGTTCATCCGCTACCTCAAAAATGACCTCGAGAAGGCGCCCAAGGAGATCGACATTGAGAACTTCAACGCCGCCGACCTATGCAAGATCAAGGCTTTGTATTGCATCAACACGGAGGAAAACCAAGCGGTAGTGAGGCTACAAATCGGACGTGACGCCGAGCCCAACAATGAGGGATCATTACTTGTCCCTCCTGGGGCCCGCCAGAAGGTCCTCATCAGCTTCCACGGTTACTCATGTCACCGGAACTCTAAGTTCCAGTATGTGAAGATGGCCGAGTTCTATTATTGGAAGGGGATTCGACGGGACGTTCGAGCCTTCTGCAAATCGTGTCCAGCCTGCCAGCAAGCCAAGGGCCATGGGTCATTGGTGGATGAGGAGGTCCTATTGAACAGCAGGGTCTACCTTGACGCCAATACTGTCTTGTCTATCGACTGGATTGGTCCCGTAAATGAGACTGGTATCCGAGTAAATCTGCCGACGGAGCCTAAGCTGGGGCCTACGAGCCATAGCTTTGTCCCCGACGAGAACATCAAGTACTGCCTACATGTATATGATCCATTTCGGCGGTTCTCCATGTTCTATCAGAGTCGCAACAAGAGTTCAGCGGAGTCCATACGGCTGTTTTCTGCACATTGCTGGCATTTTGGATGGCCCTTATATTGTCAGTCAGATGGCGACAAGAGCTTCATCGGTCGTGGCTTCACGTCATTCTGTCAGTCGATGGGATTGAAGCAGTTGATCGACCCACCCAATGCTCCTCAGAGAAGAGCCTTCCTCGAGAGGTGTCATCAGATACTATTCGAGGCTATACGGTCTTTCCGGTGCGGAGGTTGTGCGGTACCTTGGTATCAACTACTCCCTATGATATGCCACTCACTCAACTCAACCCAATCTGACGAAGTCGGTGATACGTGTCCTAACGGCTTAACCTTCATGTACAGGGTAAGACCGCCACCAAGTGTATCGGGGCAACAACCACCAGAAAGTGCTGCGAGGTTTGTAGCAGGCCATTGTGACCCCCCTGACTACGGCGACACATTGACTCAGAAGAAGGAAGAGTTTGGGAAGCTGGTCGCGTCCTATCGAGAGTACCTCAAGCGACTTGTACGAGGCCATTCTATTAAGATCGCTGAGCGCAGTAAACGTCGTCGAAGTTGTTCGCTTGCACCTGGCACTATAATATGGCTGGAGAAGGTCTCTGGTACGAAGCTCATGGCAAGATGGGTCGGACCTGCCCGCATCTCAGCATCTCTGAGATGCCATCTCAGTCCCCGACATCCTCAAGGCATCTGGTACGCATTGAAAGCTTGCATGGCGACCCACTGGGAACTGTCCACAACACTCTCATCAAGCCTGCATCGCTGACAGAGGGACAACTGGCAGAGTACTATAGAAACGAAGAGCAGACGTCTAAGGTCAACACAACTTCTCCGCAACAACGGGTGACGTCCACCATCTCATCATGCCCTCGTTATTTCACGGCAACTGATTCTAATGGTAAGATGGTACTCCAACGGTCTATGCTGTCCTCTATGGCAAGCACAGGACTATCGGTCCAGTGCGATGGATATTCTATCTGGACGGAAGTGAGTTAAGAGATTCACGATTATTATGCTCAGGATGATAGGAGTTTTTACTGTGCCAACATAAACTGTAAGTGTGTAACTCAACTATGATTCACTGAAGTAGCCCTAGAGTCCGTCTTATTATACTGGCTTCAGTTACTCATTCATTCAAGTGTATATCATTTGTTTACTCTTATATTCCCTCTATGCAAACAAGTAGCATCATTTGAGGGCCGGAGTGTACTCAACCACGTACTCGAAGATTCATCAACCTCGCCCGCCCGGCAGTTTTGATAGATCACTCATCAATTCAGAAGCATGACTAAGAATAAGTTTCCTAAAGTTTAGGACCTAAACCACTTGAGGTAATTATGTCCGCTCCCAAAGAAGAGTATAATCATCCGTCACCAAGTTTTTTTCCATTTTTCATTCCTTTTGTTCGCGTGAAAAAACGTGCTTGATAAAACTCTTCCAGGGTCCGTTAGCAACACCTCGGTAATACACAGGGTGATACTACCCTCCTTGTCGGGGTCCACAAAAGGACATAGGGAGCCTCATCTTACCTTTGTAAAAGCATCTTCACCGGTGTAAATAACTCGAGACCAGGTTGTAGAGGACCGGAGTTCCGCACATATCTCCTACTGTAGTACATATCACATCATGACGAGCATTATTGAAAACCCCACGCATATCAAACCTCGAGGCAATAACAGCTTTACCCTCATTAGTCATCTGCTTCATAACCTCAGATGCCCTTTGGACAGCCACGCTCGTATTCTTCCTTTCAACATACCCATAGGAAAGGGACAGGCGACGAGATACGTCAGAGTGAGGAGGGAGGGGTAGTATTCTTCCCTTCAACATCAGCCAATTTGGGCTTCTCAAATCGGCTGATGAGGGCAACCATCAGCATTTCCAGGTATTTTGTAAGACAGGAGGACATGCCAATAGGACCATAGCTTGTCCCCTTGGCTCAAGTCGCCCTTACGTTCTCAGATAGAAATCAAAGCCAAGTTTTTACCATGTTCTGGAAAGTAGCCAAGCCACACCATATGACGAAATATCTTTTCTAAGCCCAATCTCAGGCCTTGTCCACACCCTCGAATATCAGATTAAAAAGGTCACTCGATCGCGGCGCTTGGGTCTGGGGATGAAAATTCTTCACAGCGATGCGAAGATTTCATCTCAAAGGAAGTTAAGGTTTGTCCGATTATCGTCGCACGACTTGAGACGAGAAGGGGGCACTGCTGGCAGGCCCCACTATACTCTAAGCCTTGCTAAAACAGCAAGGGGACGAAGTTGCAGACAAACCCGATTCCTTCCCGTCCCAGACCCGATACTTGCAACACAGAGCCGTTCCATGATTCAGCGGAACCCGGATTCGTTCAGGCGGTCACCATCCGTCTTAAGCCTGGCCTATCGGACTGGATCATATTCCCTCGTATTTGCCGTTGACCATGGCCTTAGCGTACTTATGTGATTGTGTGTGGGTGACGCCGGTCAGGTAGAACTTCTCGAGCGTCGTGTCCAAAGCCCAGCGGTCGAATTGTAGACGATTTACGCGGGGGATGCGGGCCATCCACATCCACCAGGCACCAGAGCGTCTTAGGGAATGTGTGTTGACGTCGGTCCAGTCCACTCTGGCCGTTGCTGAGCAGATTAAGGTTCTTACCCTCTTGGAGTAGACCGCATATGTGAGGCGGAGTTTGTTAACTGAATCGTTGAATAGGGGTGACCGAGGTCTCGTGGATAAGGTGGCAGATCTGTATCCAAGGTACATATACTGGTATAGCTGATGGACGGGGCATAGAGTGTCACCACATGGCCGAGTGGTTGATTCCCGGACGCAGCCGACTTTGATCACGATTCCTCGGCCAACTTGATCGCATTTGCTCTCCTTGATGGTGATGAGGACGGTGTCCATGTGGTCGATAGTTTTGAATGTTATGTCGCTGGTATCGAGACTTAAACATTCGCTCGCTCTCATCACCGGGAATAGCGATATGAGCATGCAAATTTTAACCTCCCGCACCCGCGGCAGGAAGCAAGCCATTGCCGCTCGAGCTTCTGCTACAGTTATGGGTTCCATTTTGTTCACTGGTCGGCCCTCACGGTTTCTCTTGGCTACCGTCTTGAGGGCCCTCTTCAGGTGCTCTTCTTCCAAGAGCGAGAGTTTACAGCCATATTCCAAATTCCTCGTCTTTAGTCCGGCCACGTAGGTCTTTATTGTAGAGCTGCTGTAATCAACCCTCATCATGACGTATGCGAATATAATGAGCATCTCGCCTGTGATCGGATATATATCGCTCGGGACATCTTCACTCTCTCCCCATATAATGTCTCGAAATAACTTCTCGGCAGAACCGTACGTTCTCCTCGAGGATGCCGATAAAGCTCCCTGAATCATCCCGTCGATTTCGGTGCGGATGTCGAGGCCCGATGCGGCTGCATCATGTAGAAAGCGCTTCGCTCTCTGTCGTCTATCTGTCATAAGTGGCGGTTGGATTACAAGCCAAAACCTTTATCGATATTGTCATACTTCCGACTAATCACGAGCGGACTCGACCGAACCCTCGTCGTTTTCACACGGCCGATTGGTCCATCGGAGGCTTGCGAGGGAAACGTTCAAGATTGACCCGGACGGCATACTTCATCGAAGCTCAACAAGATTGTGTTCGACAAAACGAGTGAAATATGAGTACAGACTGAAACGGCATCGCGAGAGTTCATCAATACACTACAGCGGCTTGCTAAAGGCTTGTTGTCTAGCGACTAAGTCCAACTCTCATCAGCGAGCATCTGTTGCGTTAACTCATTCGGTGGAGTTCCGCACGGAGGTCAATCTCGGCCCTCTCCCACTCAGCTGGTACCTCCGTCAGCTGGCCTCTCGATATTCTATCGGCCACGATGTTGTGCTCGCTTGCAATTCGAGTGGGGAAGAAGTTATGGTCGGACAGACTCGCCAGAGTCTCCGTCATGCATCGTAAGAGCTTCGCCAGAGCTGGGGTCTTCGCATACATTTTGGATAGGATACCTCTTGTGGCTTCGTTGTTAGTCAGCAGGACGACGTTGTGCTTCTGGAGTCCCGCATACTCCTCAGCTAGTCGCAATCCAAGACAAGCTGCTAGAAGCTCGAAAGCCACCATATTCCTGCTCTCCTCAGGCAGACTTTTGTCTTTCAGTAGGCAACGCCAAACACCTAGATCCTCGGTCTTCAGACTGCAGCTGAACCATTCGACGGCAGGATGGTGAATTGCCGTGCCTCTGCCAGCCAGTGTAATGAAACCTCCCAATGCCGCGAGCGACGCGTCGACCGCTATCAAAATGATAGGCTGTTTACGAAGCATGTTGCGTCGAACGGGGCCCACTGGATGCGAAGGAAGGTATTTCGCAATGAGCTTCAATAGAAAGGCGGAGATGATACTGATTTCGCTCGTTGGAGGGCACTTCGCGAACGGTAAGGCTCTCGAACGCAAGACGCTGAGGAGCCCGTAGTAGGGTTGCGTGTAAGGTCGAATGTAGGAGAGTAGTTGGGATAAGTTCGAGAGTTTACCGGTCAACTTCGACAGGCGCTTCTCAGATATAGAGCCCTCGGCTACGATGCCTTGTAGTAGCGATTTGATAGCAGCAATCTTCCGGTCCTCTATCCAGAACTTGGGCTCTTTATCGGCTTCCACCCGAATGCCAATGCAGGATTCAGACCGGCTGTTGGCACGTAGTTTCTGGAAGCCAACTTCAGATCCGACGATGCTCCAAAATAGGCATATGATTGTGCTCGCCACCGTGTAAAGGGCTGCGACGATATACCAGAAACCATCATCGACATACTGGATTCCCGCGCACGGGACGTGCGAGTCGTCGTCGCGTGCCGAGGTCCATAGAGTTTCCAGAAAGGCGCCTAGAGTGATTGAGAGACACCGCTGGACTGCAGTAGCATATCGGGTAAACCAATAGGCCGAACAGGCGAGTCCAAAGGGTAAGGTGATATTCTCAAAGAATCGGGTGCTACCAGTTTTGTCGGCGTGTACGAAGCTTAGATGCTTCCGCTCGACTGGGTGTACTCCGACTGCTCTATACGCGCCTCTCAGGTCAACCTTCAGAACTTTGAATTCTTCAGAAGGCCACTTATCTGAGACGGCTCCCAGCTTTCTTCGTAAACTTCTGATGTTTGGCAAATGAGTGCTGTTGCCAACAGCCCCAACAGCCTGTTGGGGATATTGGCCTTCTTGTTGACATTGTTGCGTCGATAGTCTTCGATTATCCTCACACCATCTGCGAAAGTCTCTCCTTTCGGAATGGCCGCTCGTCGAACGAAGTCTCTCCCATCTTCGGTGGCCTCCTCTGGGCTTAATCGACCCATAGTTGCGATGCTCCTTTAAGATGGGGTAGAGGTCGTATCTGCGTGGTTCGTAACGTGGATAGAGCGGACAGAAAGGAATATCTTTGCTGAGGCCTATTGGGACTCCGTCAGATGCCGTTTTCTCGAATTCCCTGTCCGGACACCCCAAAGCGCGGATCATGGCGCCGAGCAGGGCCGTATGGATTTGGTTGCCTCCGCTTTTCGCTGGGATTGGCACGTTGAGAGCGGACGATATTTTCTCCCGTGAGCTCCGTGTTGCTTCCGCGCTAGCAGTCTCTAGCTGGGATATTTGCTCTGTTGTTGGGATACCCTGAACTTGTTGGAATACTTCCACGAAGCCACTGCTGCGCGCCTCCTCCCAGATGATGTTCCCTATCAGCTTGCCAAAGTAGCGTTGCTCTTCAGTAAGAGATGCTTCGGTTTCAACCGTATCGTTGAACCCTCCATCTTTGACACCTTGATGCCCTTCCTTGGTGGATTCCATTAGCTGTTCCGCCATTCGCCGACAGTATATGACATGGTCCTCGAAGGCTGTGGTGTCGACATGTTCTTGACCCACTTGTGTACTAGTCGGAGTGATCTTCGGCGTGGGTGTCGGGCTCTGCTGGAGTGGTTCTTCGCGGGCTTGCGGGTCTGACAGAGAGGCACGTTTTTTTTTAGTTTGCCACAACTTTATTTGTTCCATGCCCCCGACTAACAAGCGCAAGAAGCTTAGAGCCACACGCTACTCTCTAATCGTTAACTATGCGGATCAAGTGAGAGAAAAAGCACAGCAGGAAGATTAGTGCAGGAAAGTTCGAGCGCGACTGCCCGATAAGGCGGCAAAGGAGGGAAACCATCAGCAGCGATGGAGAACCCATGCTCAGTGCTTCTTCGACGTACTTTGACGATCCTCGGACTTGATCCTGGTTGATGGCTCCTGCTGCTTGATGTGCTGATACTTGCAGTTGCGACCAAAGCGACAATTACCACGGCTGTACTGCCTGCAGACTTCAGTCTGTCTCGGGCGATTTGTAGAGGCATGGGAGTGTGAGCTTCTCGAGCTATGACCACTCGGGTGGAAGGATTTATTGAGAGCTATTGAAGCTCGCCCGTTCTGCCTGTGCTTGGACAGGATATCTTGGTGGCCATCAGTTAGTTGCTTGCCCCACGCATCGTCAGAACTACCCATCGACAGTTCGGCTCGAACTTCAGCGTCAGCCGCTTGCATACAGGAGACACCCGTACAGCGTCCAAGCTCAGCTATTCTGGCGGTGTACAACAAGACTTCGGTGGGGGTCATCTGGCCGAGCAGGCAAGCCGATAAGCCCCACCTGGACAGGCGCAAGAAGAAGTCGGCCGCTTGGCAGGTAGCGTCATTAGAGGGCTTGTGATCTTCCTCGCCCAGTCGGAAGGTACCCGTAGTCTTGTCGAGTAGAAATGTATGAGTAGTCCCCGTACGGGTCACTATCGAAGCACCGTCACAGGCGGATAGGGGGACCATTCTCCGCACACGCATCTTCGCCAAGGTGGCTGGCTTCACCACGAAGCGCCCTGCCACGCGAGTGCCATACTTTTCTTGAAACTGGCGTTATCGAAGCAGTAGGACCTCTTCGTCAAAGTCCTCTAACTGTTCATCTCTCTTCCTCTTGGGAGCTCGTTCACCGTCGCTTTTCGTGGGCGCATACACCAGCAGGGGCTCGCAACACCACCAGGTTAGCTTCATCGGTGAGATCCCGGGCAAGTGTCTTGCACACGGACTTATCCAAGTCTTGGAGTAGTATTCCATTCGTCACCCCATTTTTGATGAGGCACGCTGCAACATCCTTTTGCGCAGCCAGGCTCGCATTGTTGCGTAGGAAGTCCGCAGCTTTGAGTGGGAGGCTGGCCAGGAGCTCGGCGGCGGCCCCGGCGAGTTCATCATGCTCAACATCCCCAACCTCTTGATCTTGTTCCGCAGCGACCATTGCCTCCGCATCCACACGAGCAGCCTCGTCGGGTTGGACGATTCCGGCCATGATTGGCAAACGAAGGGGGAGCAAATATTCTGAGGGCGATACATTCCCCTCCGCAACTCAACAGAGTGATATTGAACTGAGAGACGCTCCTTCACCGGAGGGAGTTCAGCTCATGTCGCGCTTGCGATCAAAGGCTTTGCTTAAGCCGTTTGGACCAAAGTCCTCTCCGGCAGCTTCTATCCCTCCCATGCGAGCACCAGTGTACTCTTGGCAGTGGTCGCCTCCCCGCATGCCATAAGGGTGCTGGGGTAGACGAGTCCTACCAGCGTTTCACTGTTGCCGAGCTGGCGCTGCTCAGCTCGACTCGGAACACAGGTCGTGCAACCGACGCTGTGGCTCCCCGTGGAGCTTGAGTCGGAGACCTGTCCGAGACGCATGGGCCGAGGGACGGCGCTCAATGCCTTCGAAAGAGGCTCTCGCGGGGAGAGGCTTCTCTCAGAGATGCGTGCTTGCCAAAAGGCTTGACATCGTGGCGTTGGCGGCAGTGTGATGGCTGTGCCGGAAGGCTGGGCGGAGCTGGCGACATGAGGCACAAGAGAAAGACGCAATTATCTGACAAAGTCTCGGAGCTGACTCGTCCAGAGGCCTACGGAAGCTCTGCTTCGGTGAAACCGTGGGTATCTTCGGGCGTTGGCGAAGGCGGTTGCGTTCCGGACGCACGCTGGTGAAGCGTCGCTCCGGGTTGACTTTTTAATGTTGGGTTAACGAGTTACCCCGTGATAAACGATACTGTCTAATCCCGAAGAGGAGTCTCTCTTTCGCTCCAACTTATTCCATACCTCCTCGAAGAGAGAGTCGTCGATCATCGCAAGTACCCGCTCGGTTTCCTGGTCAGAGGACAGCTCAGTCAAGAGATCGTTACACGGCTGATCAGGCGTATGATGCCTGAAAACCTCATCATGCCACCTGGTGTAGATCCAAGAAGGGGGTGGCCTTAGGTTTCGCCCCTTTCTCCAAAATGCGACCATAATCACGCTCACTAGAGAGCTGGTTATAGAATCAGTGAGTTCGAGTCCTTCTAATCTCCTTGTTGTAGTTATTCCTGGCCTTCCTATACCGACTCCAAGCAGTAGCGCAGTCAGTGTTGTAGGATGTCCGCTGAAGAGATCTAACCTCCTTACGAAGCATAGTCAGCCTGTCGCTCCACCAATCCGCAGAGTCCAGGTTGACCTCTAGTGAGTGCTCACTACGATGGCGGTCTTTGTCCGCCCGGATCTTATCAGCCACCTTAACAATCGCGGGGTCAACGTCCATGGCTAGCATAAAGTCCGGTAGATCATGATACTAGTCAGAAGCCTCCAGCTTCAGGTCATCATAGCAAGCCATCTTATCCTTAGTAAGGCTATATACACGCTTAACCTTAATCAATGCCTTGTCAATCACTACCGTCGCCTCGATCAACAAATGATCATAGGGCCTTACACCACCGATAGTTGACCAATCAACAATGTTCACAGCTGAAGAGAAACAGACGTCAATAGAAGATGTCTGATAGCCATTAATACCACCCCCAGGGGCTAGCCTTGTGAAAGTTGGCATAGAGGGATCATTGTAGATCCTAACGTCATTTTCTTCAACCCATCGAGCCAGCTTGGTTCCTCGACTCTTCTACCGAGTACTACCGAAAGGGCCCTTACCCCATAACTCATTGTAAGCATTACTATCCGTGATTATCAGCCATTTGTCGTTTGTACAGACCAAGTTTTCTTCTACTGGGCAAGGGTAACATCCATGTCTTCTGTAGCATCACAGTAGAGGCATAGAATCCAAATGAGGCCGACCTTTTCAACAACTAGATCTTGAGCTGAGAAGGATCGACTAAAAATAATATCCTCCCTGATCAGTACATAAGCCCTGCCACCGACAGCAGAAAAGACGAGTACCATCGAGAATCAAGACGGCCACCTTCACATATACATAAAATCTCAGGGGCACAGCCGGAGAATAGTCCAGTAATAGTACAATATGCTAAGCCAGCCCTTCTCGTCATAAATAGGAACCATCATAAACATTGCTTGACCGCTGCTTCTCTGCTATCTTTTTGGACAGTCTTATCAAGCTTTCACATCTCATACTGTCAAAGGGGCCATGACCATCCTTATCACAGATCTTGCAGTGGCTCTTCAGAAGAGCCTCTCCCCCTTATAGCTGTTGCCTTCTCTGGGACGAGCTTTGGCTAAGTGGTCGGACGAACTGCAGATCTTACAAATGGGGTCCTTGTCATAACTCTTGAAGACCTCAAGCACGACTTCAAGTTGAAGTCGTGCTTGAGGTCCCGGCTACCACAGCGGTAACAAACCGCAACAAAGCCAGTATCCATCAATCTTACCCTTCTACAACTAACATAAGGGCGGTCAGGCAGCTGCTTACGGATGTCCTTCGTTATCCTGATGTAGGCTACTTGCCTAGTCGTTCTGATAATCTTAATATCATTCGTGGTGCCATTCACATTGCTTAGAGATAGAAGATCTTTCACGAGCTCCTCTCCAGTGGAGAGTCTCTC